>NW_002476571.1:461675-590881 GCF_000189635.1 Tetrahymena thermophila SB210
AAGTTAAAATTGAAAAAATGAAATTAAGTATCTTTTTGATTTAAAATTGAAAAAATTAACTTTCGATCATTTTTACTTGTTTATTTTATCCCATAATTTTTAGAAACTAGTTCAGAAAAGAAATAAAAAAGATAACATTTTCATATAAAATTATATGTATGTAATAAAAATTGCTAACTTTTGATAAAATTAGAAAAAATTAAGAATATTAAATGATTATATTGAAAATTATGATAAAAGAAATACTAAGCATTTATTGATTTCTATGTAATCAAGGCAGACAGATATTTTTTAAATACAAAATTTACAATAAAAGAAATTACATATTTATTGATTTGTATCTAATTAAAATGGATTTTTTTTATATATAAAATTTATATAAAGATTGCCTAATTTATCTTAAAATGTTTTCTTTAAAAATAATAATTTATGAACATAAAATAAATCTTATGGTCAATTTAAAGTAAAGCTGATTCAAATTTTTTAATAATTGATTTTCTTTTAGCCGAATAATCATTTTTATGCTTACATTTAATTATATTTTAGCTGATTAATTTATTGTATTAGAAATATGGACTTGCGAATATATTATTTATTAATGAAAATTTACATTCAGATTATTTAAATAGAGGCAAGCAAGCAAGCAAATAATTAAATTTATGATAGTATTTATTTATTCGTTTTTGTAAAATTAAGAAAGAAAAATACTTATTTTTTTCTTTTAGAATTACATTAATTTCTTTTAAAGTTAATATTATATAACTGAATCTTCGTTCCCATTAAATTAATAGACCTTTTTGTTGATAAAAATTAAGATTATTCAATTTAATTTAGTATAAATCATACCATCCTAGCTCATGTCTTATCTTAAATGTTTGAAATTTCATTAACACATATATTTATGAAATAAAATTTTATTTTAATGTTATCATTGATTATTTAATTTTAATAATATTTAAAAATTTTAAAAACTGAATTCATTTTAATAATACAAAATAAATATTTTAACTAAAAAATTTCAATCAAAAATATATTTAACAAATATCAAAAAGTAAAACAAACCAAGTTTCAAAAATTAAAGCTATAAACAAAGGTCATTTCAATTACATTCATCCGTTTTTTCATTGAAATATTTTGAAAATCAATTTACTAAATGCATTTAAAATAATATTAATAGTTATCTTATGATAAAAAATGTTTATAAAATAATAGAGATTCTCCTTTATTTCGTTCATATTTTTCAGAATGTCATAAACTAAGATTTTAGATAATTTTAAAATACATAATAAATTTCTTAGAATAGATAGATATTATTTTTAAATTTTTAATCAAAATTGTTTATTCTCTGATTATCTTAATTAATCTGATTTTAATTAAGTAAATTTTTTAAATTGTCTCATAATTAGGTAAATATTTTTAGTTGACTCATAATTAATTAACTTTTAATTCTCTCATAATTAGGTCAATATTTTAATTGTCTCATAATTAAGTAAAATTTCATATGACGTTAATTTGAATTGGAAACTATCATTTGAAATAAAAGAAGATTAATAAAGTATGAAAATTAATTATGTCTGATATTGAAGTAGATTTTTCCAAAAATAAAATAAATTATTTATTTATTTTAATAATTGCATAAAACTGAATTTTTTGTAGTCTTTTTGCTTAGTTTTTTATTCAATCAACAATATTGAGAAAATTTTGATTTGTAAATAATTTTTAATATTTAAATCTATTAAGGACAATATAATTTTAGAGAGAAACTTCATAGATAATATAATATTATCGTATGATAAAAAATGTTTATAAAATAATAGAGATATATTTTATTTTAATATTAATTTAGTGTTTTTTTATATTTTTAGAAAAATTAACCAAAAAAAAACTAGTGTCCATTATTTTCAGAATGTCATAAACTAAGATTTTAGATAATTCTAAAATAGATAATAAATTTCTAAAAATAGATAAATAGATAAATATTATTTTTAAATTTTTAATCAAAATTGTTTTTTCTCTATCAATTTTAATTAGTCTTTTTCATTATTTAGGAAATCTTTTAAATTGTCTCATATTTAGGTAAATATTTTTTATTGTCTCATAATTAAGTAAAATTTTAAAAAACGTTAATTTGAATTTGAAACTACCTTTTGAAATAAAGTAAGAAAATTAATTATGTCTGAAATTAAAGTAGGTTTTTCCAAAAATAAAATCAAATGTATTCACTACCTATTTAATTCTATTTAAAAATATTGCATTTTAATTGATTGTTTCATATTATACCATTTTTAAAACATTTTATATCAAATATTTATTTACTTATTTTAATAATTAAATAAAACTGAATTTTTTGTGGTTTTTTTGCCTCGTTTTTTATTGAATCAACAATATTGAGAAAAGATTGATTTTTACATAATTTATAATATTTAAATTGATTAAGGAGAATAGAAATTTAGAGAGAAACTTCAAAGAGAATATAAAAAATTTAAATAAAAAACAATTAAATAAAAAAATAATACTATGGACTTTTTTAAAAAGTTTACTCCTCATTCAACAAGATTACCAAACAACCAATAAACAGTATATCAAAAGCACAGATAGTAAAATCTGTATAATGATGAACACAAAAATGTAAGTATTGTTGTGGGTAACTCTTAGTAAGGGAAGGATACTTTTATTTGGAGTTTCGATCAAAATCTTCTTAAAAATAGGAAAATAAATATAGGAGATGGAAAGAAAAGTTGTACTTCTTAATTTGAGTTTATAAATTATAAATGTTCTGAGCTAATTGGACTCAATTAAGGAATAATCCTAAATACTATAGGATTAGGCGATTCTTCTTTAAATATGGATGATTCTTAGATTGTGACTGAAATTTATGCACACTTCATGAGAGAAATTTCTAAGATTTCTGGTGGTGTTCATACATTTTACTTCGTTTAGGGTTTAGATGCTTCACCAATACTTTAAATAGAGAGAAGTCTCATCTATATGTAAGCTGCTCTAGGAAAAGACATATTTAAATCCTCAGTAATAATAGCAACAAAAGGGAACAAACTAGATGATGATGATCTTGAAACTGCTATTGAATGCCTGAAAAAGCTTGCAGTAAAATATTAGATAAAAGGCGGAGTTATTGATTACAGATGCCCTTATAAGAAAATAGTAAAAGGTTAAGAACAGTATGGAACTCCTGTCAGTGATTAATAGTTTACTGAAGTTAAAAAGGAATTGCATAAATGCCTCATGGGTTTAGATTTCTTCTCTATTGAACCTCTTATGAATAATCTCAAGAATGAAGTCGAAAATCTTAAACAATAAATAAAAGAAGATTCTAAATATTATAAGGAATACTTCGTGAAAAAAGTGAAAAGAGAAACAAGATGGTATACTCTTTGGTTGTTTGAACACAAAACCACGTACTTTGAGAAATAATACGAAACACTTTTCACGAAGACAGAACCTGACATTTTAGCTGAGGCAATGGAAAGGGCTCTTGAGAAAAATATTTAAGAAATGAAAGTAGCTCTATAATAGGTTACAGGTGATGATTGAAATAATAACAGCTAAATTATTCTTATGTTGCTTTTAAAGACTAAAATATTTCTTATTTTAAAATTCTTAAAAAAAGTTAAATAATTTTCAAAGATGTTAAAAGTATTTTGTATAAATATGTTTTGTTTGTTACATTCAATTTTTTACAATAAAATAAATAAATATAAATACTTACTTTTTATGTTATTCATAATTAAAAAAATTAATCAATTTTAAGCAAATTAATTTTTATAATTTATAAAATATTTTTGATCATTATTTAAAATAATTTAAATTGAATTATTTAAGCATTTTATTTAAATAGTATAATGGTGAATAAAGAAGATTTGGTATTTTATAGCAACTCATTTTCGAATGGTTTTTTTGAAAAATTTAGAAAACATAATAAATAGTATGCATTGGATTAAGTCAATAACTCAACATAAAATTCAGATTTAATCAACAAAAATAAAATAAATTTCTAAAATAGAATATTATTAAATAATTAAAGCATTTTCCTCCTTAAATTTTATATTTTCCCTTTAAAATTTAGTTAAAAAAAACATTAAATTACTTATCTACTTGCTGATTCTATCATCATCACATATAATTTCAAATTTCTTTTTTTTGATGAAGAAGTATAATAAAACTGAATCAAAACTAAAAAATATAAAATAAATACAAAAAATAAATTCATATTCCTATAAAACTAGTTTCATAAAATATTTTTTTTTTGAAAAAGATTAAAAAAACGCTTTTTTTTTGAGCTAATTTTATAAATTCATTTAAATTGTTTGAATGTTTTAGCTAAATAAAAAAATTAATTAATTAATCTTTCAATTCTACTTATTATGACTATCTTTATAAACTAAATAGAAAACTATGAATGGCTCAAAAATTCTCAAAAAAAAAATTCTGCTTTTTTCTTATTTGTATTTTAATAATTATTTAATTATGTATTTTTTGAGCTTTCATCATTCATCTATTTTAAAATGAAAATAAAAATAGAATAAATAATTTTTAATTTTTAAATAATTAATTTGAAATTAAAATTTAATTTTTTAAAATGAAGATTTAGTTTTTTAATTTTAGAATAGAATTATTTATTTAAAATAAATTTTATATTTAATAAAAAATTTGATTTATGTTTCAAATATTTATGATAAGATCTTTAGTTATTTATGAATTTTATTCTCAAAATTAATTAGTATGAATTAAATGTGTTACGAACAAAAGGGAGAAGTGATTAAATTGTTTCTATGTTTATGAGCACATTTTATTGGTTCTGATAGAAAAGAAAAGTGAATGAAAATAAATTGATTAGTTTTTTTGTACACTTGGATATAAATACATTAATTACTACAAAATGTTAATAGGGAATAATATATATATTAAAACTAGTTGATTAGATATTTTATATAAAATAAAGGTGAGTGAGTGAGGATGCTATCATATTTTATTTACAAATAGTTTTCAAAAAGATAAGTAAGTAGATAGATAGTAAGACTCTCAGTCAATCTTTTAGTCAATTTATTGATTGATTGAGCCTCAGTAGTATAAATAATAATTTATTATAGGTTAGTTAAGTTAGGATTAATTCATTAATTATTCACATCATTTTCTTTTTTATTTATTTATTTATTTATTTATTTATTTATTTATTTATTTATTTATTTATTTACATTGCTTATTTAGATAGATCGATAGAAAGATAATGGGAGGGAGTTAGATAATGCATAGTTTTTAAATTTATTAATATTAAGGATAAATAAATTCCTTTGATTGAAAGAGTTTTTAAATTTATTTGAATCTAATTCGATAGTATTTTGCTAACATAAATTGTACTCACATTAGTATCTATTCTATTTAGTTGTTTTCACTCATCCAAGGATGTTGCAATACTTCGTCTATTGAGATACGATTTTAGGGCTCGCTTTCTAGGAGCTTGTTTATTAAGTCTTTAAGCTAATCTGAAGGATTTTGATATTTTTTAAATACTTCCCAATATTCTACATTTTCTTAAGTGAATTTTTTATACAATCCTTAGTCAAGTTTGGCATGTTAGAAAGGAGGTTTGCCCATAACCATTTCGAATAGCATCACTCCTAAAGAGAAATTGTCTGCGGCGAAACCGCAATAAGGGTATTTAAGTATAATTTCTGGAGCTTGATATCCATCAGTTCCAATAAAATCAGTTAAATTGGGTTTGTTGAAAGCAGCGAATGCAAAATCTATAACTACTGGATTGAAAGAGGCATCAAGTAGAATATTTTCTAACTTCAAGTCTCTATGGCAGATATTACGTTGTTAGAGATATTGTACTGCTTTTGAAACGCCTTTGAAGAAAAATCTGGCTTAACTTTCTCTGAGAGCCCCTCTTTTAATAACAAAATCTAAAAGATCTCCATTTGGACAATAATCAGATTAGATTTCCATTTAAGAAGTATTTATACTTTATATTTTTATGATATTAGGGTGTTAACCATTAATTAATGAAAGGATTTTATGTTCACTTTCGAAATGATGTTCTTTACGCTTTTTGAATTTTTTAATGGCTATTAAATTATTTGAGAGAATATTGTTTAGCTCATCCATTTCCTTAGCTAAATATACAACAGAGCTGCATCCATCTCCAATCTTTCTTTCGATTTT
The DNA here is from genome assembly GCF_000189635.1 of Tetrahymena thermophila SB210. Lineage (NCBI taxonomy): Eukaryota > Ciliophora > Oligohymenophorea > Hymenostomatida > Tetrahymenidae > Tetrahymena > Tetrahymena thermophila. Next base: position 467,859 of record NW_002476571.1, read on the forward strand.
GTAAGTATTGCTTCTAACTTTATTTCTTAGCATTTATTTATCTGTTTTTAGAGGACTTTTTCCTGCTGGGATGCACCTTTCACTCTCTGAATGAGCGCTATCAGAGGCTGTATCGTATTTTTTTGAAGCAGATTTTACATTTTTTGCTTAGCTTTAAGCAGAGCTTGGCAAATCTGGAGACTCGCTACCAGAAAGAAGTGGTGAGCCAGGAACCTTTTCAGGTGGTGAAAAGGGAAGGTTGTTGTCTGAAACGGTGCAATTTGAGTCTCTTTGTGTAAGATTTGTAAAGGAAGTAGAAGATATTGATTGCTGCTTGTGAATTTGTTATAATTATTCTTCTTAAAGGAGGTTATTACTTTTGTTAGTATTTATTAGGAGTGTTTTTTCATTCAAATTAGTGGCTGTTTTAGCTTATGTCTATTATATTTCTAGTTAATTAAATTAATTCTAAACTAGCTTTGTCTTTTAGAACTAATCTAATTCTTTATCAACCTTTAAATTAGATGAAAGCTCTTCCTTTCTTTCGCAATCTTAAATAATTTCATTTGATTTTTCCTAATTTTCTTTTATTTAAAACTCATTTTTATTTTCTAAATCACCAATTATTTTTATTTTGTTGTTCATAATTTCCTCTGAAGGTGGAGGAGAATAGTAGACATCTGAACTCATATTGACTTGTTAATTCTGTAAACTCTTTATAATTTATTCTTAATCGATATGATTTTATTTTTATCCAAAAAAGTAACTATCGTTTGTTGACTTTTTATTTAAAAAATTCTCTTGATAGTGAAAATGGGCGCTTTTCTTATTTTTTAGGTCAGAAATTGTCTCGAAATCTGACTATATTATCACAGGTTAATGTGCTTTAGTTTAAATTTGTTAGCTAGTTGATTGCTTCTGAGAGGCTATAGTGCAAAACTTAAAACTACACTGGAAAGAATCTAATTTAATTCTTTCTTTTTTTGCAGAAATATTTGTTTGTGAATTTAGCTTTTTTAATATAAAATTTGTTTTATTTTTATCAGAGTCCCCACAAGTTGTATCAAGAGCAGAAATTAAGTAGACTATTGAGTTTGTATTAAATTTAAATTTTTTGCATCCTATTTAGTCTGCTAACAAATCGCGCATATCACTCGTCATTAATTAATTAAAAATTCTATGATTGACAAATTAAGCCTAACTGCAATAATTGGTCTTTTTATTTTATTCATTCATACAAAATTACGTCTTTTTAAATATACCTCCAAATCCATAATTCTACTCTTCACTTGATTACCTTTCTCTTCTCTTGTCATCTTCGTTCACTCCATTCTTAGTTCTAAAGTTATTTAGCAATTTTTCTCCACATTTTTTTGCACTATTAAAATTGATAGACTGTAAATTTCTTATTGCACCTACTGCTGCAGTCCTTCTACCAAAATATCTAAGCATCAATTAATAACAAAATATACAAAAGAGTTAATATAAATATTGAAGTCAATTACAAAATAAAAATTAAGACAGGACTATAATTTTAGTTTAATAAGTCAAAATTATATCCTTTTTATAAATTTTTTTATAGTTTTATATTTTTGCCAAAACTCTTTCAACACGATGGAGTTAGATTATAATTTTGTTAAATTACTACTTTTCTATTAATTTTTTTCTATTATTTTTGAATACTTGAATACTGACTGAATAGAGTTATTATAATTCGATATTCTTTTAATTTAATTTTTAATATTTTAGATTTTAAATATTTCATTATATTTTCATCTACTTCAATAGATTAATAAATAAATTCAAATTCATTTGTAAATAAAAACAGATAGATATATCTTCTAGAAACCTCTTCTATTCATCATCTTCATTCATTTACAAAAATGAATTCTACTCCTTTGAGCGCTTTATTAAAGTTAAATTTCCTTAAGATTCTGCTAAATTAGAGCTTTTTGATCATTATGACCCAAGAAATCATATAATGCACTTATATTTATTGTAAAAATATACTATATTACTCATCGAAATACCAGCCATTGCTTAAATTTTATTTATACTAATTAAAAACAAAAATGCAAATTAATTATTAATTGTTTATTAGTGGCTTATTTATACTAAAAATCTTTAAATTCTTTAATCAATAAAATACATTTTAAAAAACTAATCAAAATTCATATTTTATCAAATTATTTTTCAGTAAAAATAATGATATTAGAATACAGAATTCTTTCGCTTCATTCTTATATGCATTTTACAAAAAATAATTGTTTTAGTCTAATATATAATTTTTAGTGTTAAATTTGATTTCATTATTTTATCATAAATTCTACTAAAAAAGATAAAAAATTATCAAGTAATTTAAAATCTTAAAAATCAATAAATTATTTTATTTTTAAAAAAAATATGCAAAATTATTAATTTAATGAAAAATTTTTTAAAATATTTAGAATTTACAAAAATAATTAAATTTCATTTAAAAAATGTACTTTTTAATATTTTATAATATTTATTATGCTTGTTTAGTAAATGTAAATACTTTGTAATTACTTTAAAATATTTGGTAATACTAACTAAAAAACTAATAACTCTTTCTATTGGAGGAGTAGGTAGATTCAGAATTACTGTAATATAAATTTTTTAACTTGTAAGTAACTATCACCAAGTAAAGCTAGATCTTAATCAGAAACAATATTACAAAATTTTTAATTAAAAAAAATGTGTATTTATGTGCCTGTAAAGCTCCATATAATTCATAAATAAAATTTTATGGTAAAATTAGTATCATTTAGATATTTTTTTATTTATGAATTAGAATAAAATAATATTTAAAGTAAATATAAATTGTATTAAGAGATGAAATTAATTATTGATTTTTAAACAAAATAATCAATTATCATATCATATCTTTTGATATATTTTATATAGGTGATTAAATATTATAGTCAAAGTAAATGTTAATAAAATGTATCTAATCAATATTATTTATTTTATTTTTCTTTTTTAAATCTAAATCCTTCAATCCTTCTTAAAAATTGAATTTGTTCAATATTTTTTTTACTAAATTTCTAAAGTTTAAAAAATAAGAGTAATGAAATAATTTTCTTCATCAAGTAATTAAATATAAATAAGTTAGAAGATGTTTCTTTAAATTTGATTAAAATAATAATTTTCATAGTACATCAAAAATTTAATTCAAATAATTATAAAATAAAAAAGTGTTTTACTATCTTTCTATGATATAAATAACATAAAGCAAGATTGAAATGAATGCTTTCGAAAGTTGCTTCATTAATTTTGTGAAGATTTTGTTTTTCATTTTATTTTGAAAATATAGTTCATCATATGAATAAAATTAGTAGTAAAAGTAGTAAAATAAAAATAAAAATAAAATATTAATACTAATTAATTTTATTTTTAAAAAGAGTATTAAATGTAAAAAAGTAAATTTATAAAATTATAATCTGAGATTTTTTTCAAAATTTATTAATTCAAATAAAATAACAATAATAATAAAAGAAAAGTAAGTCTGAAAAATTGGAGAAATTCTATTTCATTTTATTGGGTTTTCTTTTATATTCACTGTTAATTGCATATAAATAAAAGAATTAGAATCAATTTAGAAAAATTTTTTTTAGTTTTAAATTTATTAGTTTTTTTTATTTCTAATTTAATTGGTAAATTTTTGATAGATATTATTTTATTTATTTCTTTAAATGACAATTTTTATATTAATTAATTACCACAACAAAAAGTGAATTAAACATTCTTGATTAAATTTCCTATTCAAAATAATTAATTATTTATATCAAATATGATAATAATATTAATACACTGTTATCTTCTGATTAAATGAGTTACTTATTGAAAGATATTTTTTCATTCAAAAATAAGAATAATTTTTCTTTTTTTCTTTTTAAAAATTAAATTAAGTGAAAGTTTTTTTTATTATTTAATGTAATATTTTGATTAAAAAAAATTACAAATTAAAAAGAATTAACAATAAAAAGAATAACAAAACAAATGAGTTAAAAACTAATTTGTCCAGTCCATCTAGATAATCCTATCATATTTTTAAACATGGAAAAATGTTAAGAAAGTGCATTATCGTGCGCTTTATGTGTTTCTGAAAAATAGCATCAATATAATTTGTTACCAATCTAAAAGCTAAAGTAAATTGATGAAGAATCTCTGTTTGATTCATGGCCGCCATTTTAAGAAAGAAAATATGATAATGTTAACGATATAAGGAAAGAAGTGAAAATCTTGATTGAGTCTAAATAACAAAAAGTTGAAGAAATCAATAATTGGTTTGACTAATTACTTACCCAAATCCATAATCAAATTATTGAAAAAAAAAATAGCATACTAAGATAGGCAGAAAAAGCATCTTAGCTCAGAGAAGATATTATAAAAAAGTATTTTGAGTACTCTCAAAATTTAAATATTAAGAAATGCCTAAAATCAAATTAATCAGTTGATTAAATAGAAAAATAATTATAAAATTTAATAAAATAAGTTCATGAAAAGTCGGAGAGCTAAACATTAATGTTTTAAAACTTGATATCATTTTATAAATTTATAAATTCATATAACAAATATCCTTTGTAAGACAGTTAAGAGGATATTATTATTTCGATTAAAAATATTGATTTTTTCAATTTTAACACTGAAGATATAGATTTATCAGGATCAAACATTGAAAATTTATTTAGTGATCAAGATAATTTTGATGAACTTAGAAAATTAATATCTGAAAAAACCAAAGAAGATTATGATAGTTTTAAAGAATTAGATATTTTTATGAAAAATTCTTAAAATTAAATCTCTACTACAAATTCATTTATTGCCTCAGATATTTGTTAATAACTAAATTTTCTAAAAATAGAAAATAATAAATAAAAATAAATTGATATTCGCTTTGACAACTTAAACTTTAATCTGTTTAAAATTGAAAGAAGTTAACTATTTTGTTACTTTAAAAAGGGTTTGAATCCAAAAAAGAAATATACATTTAGGATTAGAAGTAAATCATTTGTAAGTGGTTCTACTAAAATAAATGTAGGATTAATCAAAAGTCTCAAGGAATATTTCCCTGATATAGATATTAAGATAAATAATAATCATAATAACACCAACACATAAACTGAAGAATTAGAATTCAGGATTTGTATTAATGATAATTTATTTACAGTTATGAGTTATCCAAATTACAACACCATTTGTAGATACACAATTCTATACAAATAGATTAATAATGCTTCTCTAACTAACTAAAAAGCTGAGAAAAATAATTTTTAATCTTAATCATAGATTAGCATTTTTGGTAAAAAAGTCGACCAACAAAATATCAGTCAAAATCTTTTCTCTTAAAATTAAAGTAATAATTGTAACAATAATACTAATTTCTAGAATTAGGAAAAAATACAAATAAATAGCCCTACTTGTTCATTATTTGGCTAAAATAATTGTGCTAATAATGATTGTATTACTAGGTAGGGAAATGAATCAGTTTCTTAAAGTATTTTCTAGAATTTTAGCTTAGGAAATAGTCATAATTAATAATACTAAGAAAAAACAAAGTTATATCCAGCATATTCTTAAGGATTAATAAGTAAAAATAATGTGGGATTATTTTCAAATTTAAATTAAAATCCTACTTAGATATTAAGTAGTTAAGATACTTAGAATATTAACACTTAACAAAAAGAGCCAGCAAGCCTAACATAAAATCCTACTAATTGTAACAATAATGGCACAAATTAAATAAATTCATAACAATAAAATTTATTTAATATAAGCATAGGAAATAATCAAAATTAATAATACTAAGAAAAAACAAATTAATGTCCTTAGATTTAAGAAGCATCTTCTTAAGGATTAATAAGTAAAAATAATGTAGGCATATTTTAGACAAATTTAAAATAAAATCCTGCTTAGGTATAAAGTAGTTAAGATACTCTGCAAGCTAATATTTAATAAAAAGAGTCGGCAAACTTAATATAAAATCCTACTAATTGCAGCAATGATAACACAAATTAAATAAATTCATAACAATAAGGTTTATTTTAACCATATTTAAATAATAAAAATACCAATAATACAGTATTAGAAACATAAAGAGGAAATACTTTTTAATCATCATAGTATTCTTAAGGAATTTTCGGTGAAAAGATGATTCCAGATAATTGGAGAGATAATACTACTTCATATTAATAATAACAAAATAATACTCCGTTATTTGCTACATAAAAATTCTAACAATAACAAAACACACTCAATTAGTAAACTCAAAAAATTAACGAATAGAGAAATAATTAGATTTTATAAAATGGAATTTTCTAAAATTAAAGCTCTTTATTAGAGTATTATTTCGCTATTTAATTTATTTACTGGAATGGAGATGAATAATTTACAGTAACTTACTTTAGCGAATCTGATTCTTACATTGATGGAGTTTATAAATAATCCTTTTGAATAAACTTAATAGTAAGCATAAATACTTTAAAGTATAATATCATTATGATTTTAGTATATTAAGAATAAATATTATTTTATTTTAAAAATAAATAATATTAATAATGGTGAACTATTAAAATAAAAAATATAAGAGTTCTTTACTAATTAAGAAAATATTTATAATTTAATAAGATAAATAAAGAGTCATAAATTTTTAGATTTATATTATAACTTAGATTTTATTGTTAACTTAAGTAATTAATACTCTTTAAAATATGTGTGTAATTTTAAATATTTTAAATAGCAAAAGTATCAACAAAAATGGAAGGAATTCTATGTTAAAATAAAAATAAATTTTTTAACTTAAATAATATTTTACAAGATTTTTTACTTTGATAAAAAATAATAACAATAATTAAATATATATCAAGCGATTCAAATTACATACCGTTTATTATTTAAAACAATAAGAGCTATTTTAGAATAATTTTTATTTATAATTTATCAAAGACATATTACGTAATTTGGAACATATTATTTTTCTAATTATAACAACTCTTGATTTTTTAAATGTATTGTTAAGTTTCTTTACTTATTTTCTAATTCTTATAAGTTAATTTCTATTTATTATTTTAATTCAGTTTATTAATATAAATTAATTTTTTCATAATTTAGAGCTGAAAGTCTTTGGTGATTTTGAAGCACTTGCCTACATTTTTCCAATTAATTCAATTAATTTTCATATAGTTCTTTTATTGTTTTAAGAATTAGATTATTTTCTCTCTGTAATAAATAAAAATTATCAATTTAATTATCAGAAGTTAATTAATTATATTGATAAAATTCATTCAATTTAAGGAGTTCTTTGTTAAGCTTCTCTATTTTTCTTATTTAATGTATATTAACAAATATAAGGCAAATTAATACTGAAATTCCTAAAAGAATTAAGATATTCTCATATTTGATTAAATTTTGTTATTTTTTAAAGGTAGAATTTGAATTTTATTTAAACTATTTCAAAATTCTTAAGGCTATTTAGATCTTATAAAGATAAATATAAGTAGAGAAATTTGATAATATTAAAATTAAAATTTTGAAATAAATGTTATTCAGTAAATTAAAATCTTTATGAAACAAAATCTCCATGAGCAAGCTGTTAACTCCTACAAATAAAAAAATATCTGATTTTCTTCTGGCATGCTTTTTTTATTATTATGTTTATCTCGAATTCAATAAATATTATCTGTTTTATTTAAATTCATTGTTACTATCAGATATTTATTCTCTATCTAGGATACAATTATTTACTAATAACTAATTTTTTATTAATTTATTATTCTAATTTGGTTATTATGCTCGAGATTATTAGTTTTAGTTTTGCATTTATTCTTTCCTATCTGTTTGTAGGTTTAAAAAGTCTATTTTTTTTTTCAATTAATTTTTGAAAAGTGTAATATTTTATTATATTTTTTAGACTTTCTTTATGACTTTCTTAAAAATAAGCCAAATAAATTAAATCATTTATTTTGAAATTAAATCAACCACTAATTTAAACGTGTAAATACACTGGTAATTATTATTATTGATTATTAATAAGAATCTTTAATAAGTGATTCAATTATCTTATTTAATTTTAGATACTATGATTATATTTTTAAGTTATCATGAAATAACTAAAAAAAAAAAAAATATTTAACTAAACATTTGTCTAAATTTCTTTTAATTAAATATTCATTAGTGTAGTTAGCCTATCCAAAATTAAAAAGTCATTTTAATTCTAAATAATTTATTTGATTTTTAAAATAATTAAATAAATTTCTATTATGCTTTTCCGAATTAAAAAAATGTCCAAAAATAAATAGTTAATTCATTCATTCCTACATTATGTTTAATTTTATCTTTTAAAATAATAGTGATATTATTATAAACAAATTGAATATAAAATTCTGAATATAAACATAAAAATAATTTTAAAATATTGTTAAAAAATAAATATATTTATTAGAAAGATTAAGTGAATTAAGAGATAGATATGGGTTTGAATAATAGCTCCCTTAAAGCTAATTTGAAATGAATTATAATTTTTTTTTATTTTTAAAAATATTTATTGTTAAAAAAATATATTAAATGGTTATTTTTCACAATTTGAAACCTGCTATTTCTGCAAAGTTATTATTCATTAGAATTCTGCCAAGATAGGAAGGGATGGAAGGCGTCTTAGTATATTTTTTTTTTATTTACTGAATATCAACAGGTTTAGAGAATATTTAAATATAGCTCATTCTCAAAAATATATCATCCTTGCAATTTTGTCTGATTAGCTAAAATATATTTTGAGCTCTTTACTCACCCTAATCAGTGTTCAGTCTTTCTTATTAATATTTATTATTATCCTAATCATCAGAATCACTTTTCTATTCTTCCTCATAGTATAAAACTTTAGTCTTTAAGATGTTGCCAATCAGGTTCTATTTGACGTTATGGAATTTATCAGGAGACAGTGAATTAGTTTTTAAGCTTTCTTGGTTGTTTGTTGGGTTTTATGCCATAAAATTATTTTAACCTTAGTGTCTTAAAAAATGTTTGTTTTATAATGTGTTAAAAGTTTGATTTAAACCTTAATATTACAAATCATGATTTATTTAAGTTGTTTCGTATCTGTTTTCTCTATATAGATTATTCTACTAATTTTAATTATTAAATACTTAATCTATATGATTATTATTCCCTTCTATTTTATTGTTGCTCTTTTAATTACTTTCTTGTTTCTACTATGCTTTTATTTTTAATAAGCTGTCATTCAAAGTATTATTCTAGAATACTCTGCTTAAAAATGTCAAAAAATTTGATTTGTTGTACACTGAACTAAGTTATTTATATTTCCCAAAATCGATTTGTGTTTCATCCAATTTATATTTGTCATCATTTTTCTATTTTTTTGACATATTTATGAACCACTACTATTTAAAAACCTTCCCCATTGCTATTCTTTTATCAGGATTAAACTCAAGTAGTTATTCAAGAAGCTAAATTAGTTCTGGCGACTTATTCGGTGCCAAGCTCTCAAATAATTCCCAATATTATTTTCGATTATCACAAAAAAGAGTATAAAATTCACATGACTTCTTAGAGGCACAAAAGAAAGGAGGTTTCCCATGAATCATTTCAAAAAGGAGTACTCCTAAACTAAACATATCAGCTTCATATCCACTATAAGGCTGATCTAAGAGCATTTCTGGACATTAGTAGCCTTCAGTACCCACATTATCATGAAAGCATCTTCTATCTTATTTAGTTTCAGCTTTTAGTATCTTTGCACAGAAGCTAAGATCGACAATTTTAAGATATCTTCTGTCATCTCTCAAAATAAGAATATTTTCCAATTTAATGTCTCTATGGCAAATGCTGTGTTTTTTTAAATGTCTGAGGGCTTCCAAGATCTACTTGAAATATCTAAAGGCTAGTTCTTCTTCAAATCGTCCACATTTAATTAATAAATCAAATAATGTTCCTCCCTTACAATATTCCATGCAAATTTCATACTGTTAATCATCTGTAAAGTAGACTTAAGGGAATAAAATATGGGGATTTATTTCTTGAAAAATATCCTTTTCTATTTGATAATGTTTTTGACATTTTAAATTGAACTTTTTTATAATCGCTTTCATCTTTTTCCCATTATCTGAGTTAATATGCGTCAGATAAATCTTGCCTGAATACCCTTCAGCAATTAATTTCCTTTTAGATGTATTGATTTCCTACATTTTAACTTTTAAGCTAGCTAAATTATTTGTAATAAACACCTAATCTATATTTATTTATTTGTTAATCAATCAATAATGCTAATTGGTACTCTAATTTTTGTTTCGTATTGTATTTTGTCATAACAATAGCTAGAAACTTAGCTTTTTTATAATAATCAAATAAACATAAATTTTGTTGAATAATTTATGTAAATTCATGAATTACCAGACCAGTTTTTAGTGTATTTATATTTGATATTTAGTGAATCAAATCATATGTAAAACTAGCTTTTTGATCTTTATTCTACTTTATGTTTAATAGTATAAACTATTAAAATAAACTTTTATTTATTTATTTATTATTTATTTATAATTTATTTTATCTTAAATTTTAAATATTTTTATAATCAAGAATTTAATATTTATTTTAAAAAATTATTAAAAAAATTAGTTAAAATAAGTAAGTAAAATATAATGTTAAAATAGATTATTTTAAAGTAAATATTACATTACATATTAAAGAAAAAATCATTTTTAAAAGTTGTACAATAATTCAAGATATTATATTAAATTTAGTTTTTACATAATAACCAACAAATTTAAACAACTGAAGCAATTAAAATGTGTGTGAAAATTATAAATTCTATTAGACTTAAAAGTAGATTTTTAATGTAAATCAAAACATTTTAGAGGTATCAGTGAGCATAGAGTTTTCATTTAATAAAATAGAGATAACTTAATTGTAACAAGAAAATAAAAGATTAGATAGATAGATATAGAGAGCGTAATGACTTACTTTTATATGAGATAAAATAATAAAAAATGCAAATACTATTTATTTACTTAAATTTTAAATTTTTTCGAAAATAATAATAATTATAAAAAGATTTCTCATAAGTATGAGAATGAATAAAAAATTACTTTTATTCATTTAAAAAAATGTATGTTTGTATATATATAACCTGAACCGAATTTAATTATTTCGGAGAATAGAAAATTTCAAAATAAAAAAAAATGCAATACCGTCTTTTAATATAGTGTAACATTTCTTTTAAACATACTAAATCAATAATCTTTAGCATAATTTATTTTTGAATATGTTTACAGTTTTACATATATATAAAATTATACTTTTTATTTTGTTGTTATAAGTTTTTATTTTTTCTCTTTTAGAGCAGGAATATTTAGGGCTAATTGGCAAATATAAATAATTAAAATAAAATATATTCTATATTATAAAGATGATAAAGCTAAAATTTACTATTACTATAATTTCTTTGCTTTTAGCAACATGTTTTGCTTAGTTATCTTTCCCTTTAAGGAAAGTATAAATAAAATAAGATTTTTCCAGATTCCTTTAGAAAAAAATGGGTATAACTAATTTCTCTAATAGTGTCTATATGCTTAGTATAAATGTTGGCTAGTCAAAAACCTAATTGAATGTTTAACTTGATACAGGCTCATATGTGTTGTGGTTTGTAAGTAAATCTTGCTAAGGATGTGGTGATTTTTATCCTAATAGATATGATTGTATAGATAGTGATGGATGTACACTGTCTACTAAAAATAATGATATTACATTTGCTGATGGAACAAAAATTTAAGGAACAGTAGGATAAGTACCTGTTTATTTTGAAGATGGAACATTAATTAATAATTAATACTTCCTCTATGTAACTTAGGGCTAGAATGTAGCAGCTGGTAAAGAAGATGGAATTTTAGGATTAGGCATAGTAGACCCTTACAATTAATAAGGTAAATATTAGAACTGGGTGAATATTCTATACAGCAATAATATTATTTCATAAAATTAATTTTCATTGTATTTAGACAATGCTGGAATTAGTAAATAAACTATAAATTCGAGGTTGATTCTAGGTGTTTTAGATTAATAATACATTAAATAAAATTCAACTATAAACATATTTCCTGTAACTTCAAAAGAACATTGGAGTATTACAGCATCTGAGGTTTCTTATGGTGATACAGTTATTAGCTCATCTGATATTAAAGTTTTAATTGATTCAGGTACTTCCTATATAGCTTTACCTAAAAATATGCTTGATGCTGTAAAAAAGATAATGAGTGATTAGTATTCTATAAACTACGATTCTAAAATTAGTGCATTTGTTGGTGAATGCAGTAAAAGATTTCCTGCATTTTCTTTTAAATTTGAGGATATTTATAATAATATGGTAATTTATACTTTGGAAGCTGAATATTATTCACTTTACGATTCAGAATAGAATTAGTGTGGATTTATAATTATTGAAATAGACGACGACGAAATACTATTAGGAGATGTTTTTATGATGAAATATGTTTCAACATTTTAATATTCTCCTAAATTATAAGTATAATTAGCTTAATCTATCACTTAACCTAATCAGATACCCTTTTAAACTCATACTCCTTCTTCAGATAATCCTTTCCCACTATGGGCTAAAATAATAATTCCTATTGCTTGCTGTTTAATTATTGCTATTTTTGGATATTTTATTTATAGGTGCTATTAAAAGTCAAAGCTTAACAATGCGCTACAATAATAGAGTTTTCAATAGTAATTAAAACAAGAAAAATCATTTACAGTTAACTCATCTATTAATTGATTAATAATATTTATTTTAACATTATAAATTAAAATTTTAGATATTTATTGGAATAATATCAACAACTTAATCAATAATCAAAATATATATATATTATTTATAGATATTTATTTAATATAAAATTGCATTTATATCTATTACCTTATTCCCTTTAACTTCGTAATTCTCAATTTATAAAAATCAAAGAGGTTCCAAATTAATCTTTAAAAAATTGATTTTTTTCGATTAATTACTTTAAAATACTTTATCGTTTAGCAAAAACTATATTATATATCAAAATAAATAGATCTTAAAAATAATAAAGTAGTAAAATGCTTTTTTTATGCAAAAAATGTAATATTAATTTTAAAAATTAGATTATCTAAACTTTTACTGAATTTATTCAATAATTTATCATATCTTTATAATTTTATTTGATTATATTACTATTTTTTATTAAAACTTACTGTCACCATATTTATTTATTAATTTAAATTTTTTAATAATTTATAATTACATTTAATTAAGAATTTACTTATTTTTTAATAAATTATATTTTGAGAATTTAAATTTTTCATAATCTATATCATTTTTAGTTTTCATTTTTATTATTGCTTGCTCATAAAATAACTTTTTAAATTAGATGAAGACAAATATTTTATAAGCTATTTTATATTAATTAAAATAAATAAATTAATAAATAGGTTAATATGAAATAATAATGTTTGAATATTTCTTATTAGTATTCTATTGATTAAACTTTTTAGTGACTAATTAAGGAAATAAAAATTAATGTCTATTTTAACTTCCCTTGTTAACAGCATAATTAAAAAATAGAGTTTGTAATGTTTTTTAAGATGTGTTTATGAGTTATCAGCTTTATTCAATTTAAAGAGTTGATAGTTGCTAGAAAAATAATCTTTACTGATTATAAAACAAATTAATTTACTAGTAGAATTATTAAATAATTAATTAATTGGTAAATAGAAGCAACTAATTTATCAGAAAAAAAGCAAAAAAAGATGAGTTTTATAGTTAATGGCACAGAAAATACAAAAAGTAAAATCCATCAAAATTCAAAGATATCAACCACTTTTGACTTAAAAAGTCTCATTTTTTATAAAATATATTCAAGATAGCCCTGTCCACGCTTTGTAGCAAGAAAATCGTAGGAGAAATTCATCAGAAATAAAAATGAACAGTATTATAGAGCAATAAAATAGCGAACCTTAAAAGATGGTTGAAAACTAAAAACTAGAATCATTCCCAGAATTTTTAAATCTATAAATTTAAGCCAATGACGAAGAAGAAAGGAAATAAATGAAACATAATCACAATGAAATTAAGTCTTTAAAAAGTAGTAGTTTTTAAAATTTAAAAGAAATAGATCTTTAACAAGGTTAAGAAAACAAAATAGAAGATAATGATAAGGATTAAATGAATTAAGCAGAGAATAAAATGCAAGAATAAAACATAGACTGTGACAAGTAAGAAAATGAAAATGAAAATGAACCATAATAACAAAGAAAAAGACTTTCAAGAAGAGATACTAATGCTCAAAATTAAATCCAGAATGATATTTAAGAAGAATATGAAAAGTGGCAATTAGAACTAGAAGTTTAAGAAGAATTTGTCTCTAAGATAATTCAAAACATCTTGATAAATAACATGACAATATTACTTTTTCTTATTTTTGTTTAGATTGCCTACTGCTTTGATATTTCTTTATCCTTTTCTGTTTCTTTTCTCATTTTAATAGATGTTGTAAGCATTATTTACAAGGCCAATCAAAATCTAACAATATAAGAACCAATCAAGTAAAGTTTTTCAATATATTGTTTCTTTATCAAACATTCATTCATAAATGCATGAAAAAAAAAAATTAATTACATCCAAATTAATAACTTTCATATAAAATTTCCTTAAAGCGAAAACTGAACATTTTAATTATTAAAATTCCTTTTTACTTTCTTGCTCCCAACAAAAACTTGGTTATTGATAATTAATTAAATTTCATTTCAACTCTTCTAATATTTTAAATTAACTTTAACTAAAAACATCTAAATTAATTAGTTGATTATTTATTTATTGACTTAGTTATCTAGTTTTTCTTAAAAAAACAATATATTGTTTTGTACAATACAATAATATTTTATTATCAAATTAATCAAAAAAAATGCAAAACAATCAAATAAATGAATTAGTTATTAATTATTTATATTATTTTAAAAAATCTTAGTATTAAAATGTTAATTTATTTTTCACTTGACATCAATTTCATTATTAGAATTTATAAATACATAATTTATTTTATCAACAAATACCATTTTATTTTTAATAAATCTTTGACCTGGTAATTAATTTAAATAAATTTATTCTGATAATTTTTTATGAGACCAACAAATGACATTAAATTTACTTATAAAATATGAAATTTATAAAAATATCCCAGAATAAAATTTAATTATTAAATATTTAATTTTATAAAAGGTATATGATGAAATAGTTCATCTAGAGTATTGTTGAAGAGATATTTTAAATATTTTTTAAAGTTGTGGTGATGATTTACATATTTCATAAAGATTAATTTATACTAACTCCTTACACATCTATTTTTTGTGGGTATTACTTATTAAGAATAATATATTAATTCTATTACAAATCAGACGAAATACAAGTCAATAGTCAATACTTCTCATTTGTAAATTAAAAAATTAATACTAAATAATTAATACATTTAATAATAAATATAAAAGGCAAGTTATGTTTTTAAGCTTTGGTTGGTCTTTCAGAGCTTATTCATTTCTCTAAATTTAGATAGTATAGTTAATTGGTAATGGAGTTCTGTGTTTGCATGTTTTTGGGTTTTCTTCTTTGTAGTCGTTGGAATTTCATTTATATTTTTTCTGATGCTTTGCTCTAAAATATGGAGTAACACTTATACTGGATCTCGATAATTAAAGACCAAAAACAATTTTGAAAGTAAATTCGGTTTAATTTGTTTAAAAATATTGAACTTACTTAAATTATTAGCAAAAGGAATATTTTGGGTTTTTACTCTCCTCTTAAGCTTATGTTGCACGTCTTGTTGCACTGTTATAGGTATTTCATAGTTTTTAGACAACCACACCTTGACATGGATTTTTAATTCTTTATATGTTTCTTGCTCATTCCTTGGGTTTGAGATCTTCGTGTTTTTTTATTTGAAGAACGACTTAAAGTAATTTACTATTTATAAAAAACTCTATTTTAGAACAACTAACTACTTTAATCAATAAAAATATTTTTAAGCAATATTTATTAATTTAATCCAAAATTTTCAATAATAAAATTTAATAGTTAAATTTATGCTTTTATAATTAAATTCAAAAGAAATTTATTTATAATTTGACATCTTATTTTTCTTAATATACTAAAAAATAAATACTTTTCACGTTTAATAAAAAACTTGTTTTAATTATATTTATGATTAAGATATTAATTTTATATTAATACATATTAGATAATTTATCAAAAATATATTTTTTGATGAAGAGGAATAAGTTTAATTGGATAGCAGAAGATAGTAAAGAAATAACACCAATGCAAACTTTTAATATAGCACATTTAATATATAGAATTAGCTTCCTCACATAAATTAGATTATCAATAACATTAATATAAATTTTATTCACAACTACTAATTCTATTCTCACTAAAGGCAATCTTATAAATAGAGTAAGCAAATAAATTTAGATAATTTTTATATTTATTTACACTGATTATTTAAATAGAAACAAAACTTAGAGAAGTATAGGTATAAGGAAACCTCAATTTTCCTTAATTTGTAATGAAATGTTCTTCAACTTATTTTAAATTTCTCAACCTGAAAAGTAAAAACCAGAAAATAGTTCCTATAAATTAAAACTTAGAGTAAAAGTTTTAAGATTAAGTTGATATAGAGCAGGAAAACAAATCTCAAATTAGCTAAAACCAAAAAGAAAATAATTAGAATTAAGTATAGAATGAAAGAGTCATTACACATTAGCCAATCGATAGTGAAGACCAAATTAATAGAAAAAATTACCAAGATTTACCACATTTTAGCAACTCAACAACTGATAAAAGACTATCTAGAGATTAATATAAAAAATTATTAATCAGTAAACTCTTCTAAAATAATTCTTATTAAGTCTGTACAATTGATGATATGCCTTTAAATTCTGCTAAAGCAGATAATGAGATTAAAACTTCAAGAAACTATGATAAAACCAATGTGAATCTAGAGATAGTAAACTTTAAAATAATAACATTTCGTATTCTTTATTAATTTTTTTTTGTTGATAAAATACTATTAAGGATTACACTCATAGATAATAACTGAAGAAATTGTTCTAGAAAGACAAAGATTGCTTTAACAATAAAATTTTTAAAAAAAGAAACGAATCTAAGTCATCTTTAAACTTAGAATGCCAAATTACTTAGGAAAATTATGAAATATAGAATAAATCTCTGCCCTACATAAGTAATCTTGTGAATGTTCAGAGCTAACAGATTAACGAGTTAGATAGTTTGAATGATCAAATAAGATCTGCTTAAATAATTAGAGATATCGAGTAATAATTTAACAAAGAAAATAACAAGATCATAAAATTTCTTTCATAAAATAATGATTTTCCTGTCAGCCCAACTTTTTATGACCCTAAATTAGAATCCTTGAATTAAAATTGTGAAAACTCAAAAGCTAATAATATAATCAATGCTAACACTAACCTCATTTCTAATTCTAATTCAAATTCTAACACAAAAGATAATACAAACGCCAACACCAACACCAATTCATAAATTGATATAAAAAGTTCGACAAGCCAATAAATTATTTGCCTAGTTTGCTTTGACTCTGAATGCAATTCTATATTTGCTCCCTGTGGTCATGGAGGTAACAATACATACATTCTGTTTCATAAAATTAAAATAAATATTTCATTTTCCTCCAAAGATATGTCTGTCTAATAATTTCCCATTAATACCAATAAAAATAATTACCTTATTTTATCTTTATTTTTTATAAACGATAATTTTTTTCTTCTATTTTTTAATAATTTAGAATTTTTAATTGTAATTAATTAAATTTTTAATTGTATGAGGATAGATAAAGGAGTCGCGGCATATATAATATATAATATAAAGAAATTAATTTTATTAGCATAAATTAAATTAAAATCTAAATGCAATTAAAAATAACATTTTTATTTTTTTTAAAAATATATGAGTTAAATTTTAATTTGAAATTGTTTAATTAATATATTTAGGACTTTGTTATCAATGTGCATTAGATGTGTTTAAGAAACAAGGTGACTGCTTATTATGCAGAAAAGTAAACCTTAATTAAATTATTAACCAAAAAAATATAAAAATATTTAAACCTAATTAGAAAGTAACTGAAATCTACAAATATATTGAAGTTGTTGAAGAAAATTCTAAAAAAGATTAACCCCATAAATACTTTTAGATATAAACAATAACTAAATATTTAGACAGCAACTAGAATTCTATGATAAAAAAACAAAGATTGTAAAATAAAAATAGCTTTAAGAATACTGTTTACACTTAAGGAGAGATTGAATAATAAATTTAATAATACTCTTTTTGTGATTTTGACGATTTTGGGAACTAAATAATTTCAGAGTAGCAAGTATAAAATTAGTCAGGCAATAGAAATTTAGGAATTTAAAATTCGAGCTCTATATAATCAAATAAAGAGTAATCTCTATCCCAATAGTAATAACAAAGTATGTAGAGCTCGCTTAATGTAATATCTCCTTTGAATTCTGATAGAGAAAGATAAAAGAATAGCAACATAAAGAAATACAATGATATCATTTAGAATGTAGCCAGTGATAATATTTAAAACAGATAATTAAGATCTATTACTTAGCAATCAGATAGCCATGCTCGTTTCATAAGCGATTAACTCTAAATTTAATAAGAACTTTTTGTCCCTTAATTCTTAATAGATAAAGACTTATAACCCAATTTAATTTTGAGATAATCTCCTTAATTAATAAATTATTAAAAAGTCAATCAAGAAATGGCCACAACATAAGCAACAGATGCATTTTTAAATTCTTAATCATAGCATTAAATAGTTTAAAATTATAATTAAAAGTCATAGGAATAAAATATCCTAAAATAATAACATAGTAGCGAATTAAACAATGTATTTAAATAGAAAGACAACAAAAGTAAAAACATAAATATCTTCTCAGAAAATTTAAATTTTACTAGTAGACAAAACGCAATAATCAGCAATCAAAATTACATTAACCATTAAAAAAAGACTTCAGAAAAAAGCATACTAAAAGACTGTAACTTTGATAATTAAACAGATTTCTTATAAAGACAGAATTCATTTAGCAAACAGTGAAATTAATCAATCATATTATGGCAAATTACTTTAAAAAATATTGTATCATGTGTTCCTCTTTTATATTTTAAATTGTTAAATTAATTATTAATATTTTATCATTTGAAATCATTTAATTTTTGTTTAAAAACAATAAAAAATATAATTTAAACAATAAGCTATATTATATAGCTGTTCCTGCATTTGAAATATCACAGATCATGATATCATGATTTGTGATATTTCAAATAAATTTTATATTACTAAATGAATTTTTTTTATATCTAAATCTTTATTATTTTCTTTTTATTAGATTTCTTATATTTTACAAAAATTAATCAAAATACAGAAACCTTTTTTCAAATTTTGAGAGTAAAAAAATTTTTTTTACAGTAAATAAAGAGAAAGGATTTTGTAAAATTAAGCATTAAAAAATTTATAACAATTAGTATTAATCATTCATAATTAAAATTTTGCAAGTTTGTTTCATAAATGATTGATTATTTTATAACACTTTGAGTATTGAAATATAAATTATAAATTCAATATTGTTATTAATTTCTAAATAGTTTATTTATTTCTTATCTTTTTGCTTTTAGATTGATTGATGCTATTTTTATACATAAACAATAATAAATTAAATATTTTATAAGATTATTTTTATTTAATTATTATAAATGTTTTTAATGATATAAAAATTAATTTTATTTAAAGAAATTTAAACAAGAAATAATAAATTGGATACAATATATATATACAATAAAAATTGTTTGAAATTTCATAATTTAATGTATTTTTTAACTGCTTTGAAGGCATTTTCTTAGGATAAAAATGACTTCTTAATGCTTTGTTCTATCAAAGGCTTGACTTGAGATAGTACTTTATGAGCTTCTTTTTAGCGATACCCTTTTTAATTTTCTAGGTATAAAGAAAAAATTATTGAGCAAAGCAAGTCTTTACTTAATCCTGCTGAAAAAAAGTATCCTATTAATTCTTATAATTTACTCATGGAATCAATAAATTACAGGATAATTTACTAATCGTATTTCCAAAGCTTGTTATCGGTATATTTACTTAACAAGATACTTTTTAGATTATTTAATTTTTTCTTTTTTTGTCTATTTTTGCTAATAGGTTTCATAACACCACCTGTTGCAGGAGCAGATTTTCTTGCAGATCCTTATTTCTTCCTATTCTTTCTATGTCTGCCACCTGCTGATCCTGTTGAGCGGTAAGTACTTTTTGTATAATCTACTTTATACTCTTCATATTCTACAACTCTTGTATCTGTTAATCCTTGCAAAGAGGAAATATAAGATGTTAATGGAGTTACGAGTTAGTATTTAACGCTTTCTTCAATTATTTTCTTTTTTTGTTCTTAGCTTTGCTTCAAGTTAGAGCATTAACGATTGAGGTAGAGTTGCTTTCCTATCAAAAATATTGTCTTTTTTAAATTTTAATCTTGCAAAAACTAATCTTATCCATTCAGTTCAATTTCTGTCTTTTCAAATTTCATATTTGTGCAGTTATAGTAGCTTATCTTTACTTTTTTCTGTTTGGTTTAAAGCTCATTTAAATTAATTCCTTTTTTCAAGAAAATATGCATGAAAAATTGCTCATTTTTCAAGACAGAAGGAAATTCGTCTTATTGAGGATATATAGACTCAACAATAGATTTATCATATTCAACTTGGAATTTAGTATAGCTAGGAGTAAAAGAATTTTCTAGCACATTGATAACAACTTCTTTCAATTCAGAGGCATTATCAACTTATCTATTAGCTCCTCTGCCTGACTCAGAGCATCTCCTTAGTAATTATTTGTCTACTCCGCTGCCTAAACCTATGCAATGAACTCTAGCTTTATGCGAATTATTTCTGATTAATTGAACAACCATGTCTGGTTAAGAAACTTATCCATCAGTTAATAAAAATATTTGCATTTAATACAGATCGTTCACGTTTTTACATTAAAAGATTTTCTCTAAAGGCTGATAAATTTCTGTTCCTCCCATGTCAGCTGAGAATTTGCTAATTTATTCTAAAGCACTTTTCATTGATTATTTATTTTTCTTTTTTGCTTCCTCAAAGAGGAATTGATAGCCAGATCCAAAAGAAATAACATTGAAATAACTATCGTCAGGTAGTCTTTATAGGAATTCAATAAGTGTATCACGGGCCTTTTAGAAAATAGTGCACATCGATCCACTTCTATCGATTAAGAAGAAAAATTAT
Organism: Tetrahymena thermophila SB210; assembly: GCF_000189635.1. Classification (NCBI taxonomy): domain Eukaryota; phylum Ciliophora; class Oligohymenophorea; order Hymenostomatida; family Tetrahymenidae; genus Tetrahymena; species Tetrahymena thermophila. Next base: position 489,244 of record NW_002476571.1, read on the forward strand.
GCCTTGCTGTGTTTTTCGGCATTTAACACAGTTTTTTCTATCTGTTCAACAAATTCATCAGTTAAAACCTATTTACCTTTTTCAATTTACTCTTGAATGTGCTGGTCTATAATTGCCTTATTTTCTTAGCCAAAATCAGGTGTAAAGCTTATGAAGCAGGACTATCTCAAGTTTTGATTCATATCATCTATTTCTATTTCCATCTCATCCTCCTACTTCTCATTCATTTTTTTTTCATCTGATGTAGGAATCTCTTGCTTTTCACTTTCTTCAGATTTGTTTTTTTCTTCTTATTCTTGAGCAGTAGTTTCATCTGATTCTTTTATAGCTTCTCCTAAAATCACAGAGGGTTCGTACATTCCTTCAAAGCTATAAATGAGTTCAAAGAATTACTTTGAACCTTTAAGATGCTTTGTTGTCATCAAGAGGTTTGCCTCGTTACCATCTTTTATGTTTGCCTAAACGTTATGGGAAATACACTCTACCTTCTAGAGAGAGCCAGTGCAAGTGAGTTTAAGCTTAAGATATTCAAAAGATTCCATCATTTATTTTTCCATTAGAGGTATTTGCAAATAGAAATATTGGCTGAAGACAAGCTTGATAATAGATGAGAACTAGACAGTTATTTTAATCTTATCATTAGGAGCAACATTTCCGACATTTATCTCAATAAGTTCTCCATTATCAGATTTCTCGGCATAGAGTGCAGTTTATCCTTCACTTGTCATTTATTCAAACATCTACTTTCCTTCTTCCTTTTCTACAACCATGCCCGTAATAGTATCCTAATTATAGATGATAGTAAAAGATTCCAAGCAAGTGTCTTATTTAATAGGAATTTAGTACTTGACATCTTTGAATGTTTTTTCTTCTTTGTTGTCAAATTCTTAAGTTATCTTCATCCTTAGTATTTAGTTGATAATATCACATTCATAAGAGCACCCCAGCATCTCAAGCACCTCAGAATTGCCTTACTCAGAAGTACCTTAAAGAACAAAAAATTAATCCATAATTTTAAAGAGAGTCTTTTCAATTATTTTTTCTATTGATTTTTTAATATTTTCAGTATTGATTTTTTGTTTATTATAAATATTATTTGAAGTAATGGAGAACCTTTAGCTTTTAAAGCTCAATTTTGGAGAACGTGTAGCAATGTCTGAATCTCAATCCAACACTTAAAATAGTTATAACTATTTAAAATAGATCCATCTAGGCTATTTATCCATGAAAAATGACGTTCCTCAGAGTGAGCATCATCTCGTTAAATTCATTTTTTTTGATTATAAAAATTTTAGACTTTAGATCCATCAATTACTAAAAGTGAATATGGACTGTACCATAACCAAAATGTTGCAGAAGCGAAGAGCATTAATTTAATTATAACAGTTAAGCCATATATGTTAATAATATCCTGGATTTTTAAGTGGTACTTCTCATCCGACATTTTCTACTTGAAGCCTCTACATACGCATTTTATTCATATTTAAGAAGAAAATACAAGTATTTGCTTTTCTTTTTCTTTATTACATTTTGAATGAAAATATTTGATTTTTTTAGAATTTGTATAGAAAATTGCAAGCATTCGTATTTGAATAGAAACTCATTTCAATCTTTTAATTGAAATCAGCATAGAAAAAAATTTGAGTCTTTATTTTTAGTAAATAAAAATAAATATTTTATTTTTAAGTCTTTATTGGCAGTTTAAAAGTAGATTTAGTTAAAAAATATTTTAAAGCTTATTTTATTAGAAAAGATTAATTTTAATTATATTTTATCTTAATTACTTTAAAATGAAGGAATTTTAAACAATTAAATATAACTAAGAGTAAGGAAATAAAGAGAGTTTGATTTGTTGTTAAAATATTTTGTAGACTAAATATAAAATCTTTCAAATAATACTAAAAAATATCTTTAACAAATATGATTAAATCCTTCTCTTCTTAGCCATTCTTAAAATAAAAAATTAATAGAATAATTCAAGCAATACAACAAAAATAAATATAGTTAAATGATAATATTTATTTATTTTCTAATGATAATAGCTTAAAATTAAATTATTTTTAAATAAATTTAATTAGTTTCTTTTTTTATTTTAAAGTACTTTGTTAGCAATTAATAAAAGAATTATTTTTTAAACAAATACCAAAATCAGATAACAAATATAATTCAAGATTAATAGACAAAGATCATAAAAAATTATAAAATTAATTAAAATAAGTAATTAATAATCACATTTTATAAATACTGATAAAATTATTTGATAATAATATAGATACTAAAAGATTTAAAATTAATTTAGAAATTATCATTTTTATTAAAAGTTTTAATAATAATATTTTATTGTATAAAATATATTGAAGAAATAAGGTATAAAATATTTGTAATGATTAAAGACATTTCTATTCCTCTTTTTATTTTAAATATCTTCATATTATGAAATAAAAAAACTAATTACATAGAATTTTAGAAATAATTTTAATTTTTTGAATTATTTTAATTTGTAGATAAATTAAATTAATTTTATTTAAATATTTAAATTTATCTTTATTAATATTATTAATTATAATATAATTTTATTTTATTTAATAAAAATATTTTTATTGAATTTTAAAAAATTTTCTAAATATTTTTAAAACACATTTGCAAATCAAAATTACACTTTAACATTTTGGTAAGCAAGCTTGTTTGTTTGGTATCAGTAATTACTTAGACTATTTTAATTATGACTATTCTCAAAAACAATTAAATTAAATACAATACTCTAAATGAGATAATTTATTTGCAAAAATTATTAATTTTTGATTTGACTGTCATTTATATTCACAATTTAATTGTTACTTTAAGTATTGCTTTTTGGAGAAGAAATCTTTTTTTATAATTGAATATTTTTATTAGCTATCTCTCATATTTAAATCCGAATTTCCTACGGATAATGAGATAACTAGCTTTGTTATGCTTTTTTTTACTTGAGATTTGCAAATCACTAGCTTTATAGTATGAATAAGATTGTAAATAATACATTTATTACATTGTGATACCATATTAAATTTATTTAGGATTGATTTTAATATTTTTAACTTTTTTTACAATGTTAAATAGCTTAGATGGATTTGGCTTCAATAATCTAGAAAGAAAAAAGCGAAAACTGTGGAGAAGATGAAATTAAGTGCATGAATTAATGTCCAAATGTTGTTTCGATGATTCTATCTGCAACTTTCAATAGTGATAGCCGGACCTCTAATTTCGATGATGAAAATAATAATCTTTTTATTTTAATAAGCAACAAGCGATTTAACCATGGATATGATCGCTATGAAATAAAAATTTATGAAAAAACTCTATTCAATTTACTATTTGTTAAAAATATTGATAAGATTTACTCATTCATTGGATATCATCAATTAGACTAGGTTTTTTATTTTTACACATAGGAAGATGTATCATAAGATTTAGTGTAAAATAGATATATTGATTTGTATGAAGCTAAATAAAATTAAGATAATATTATGTGTTAGGAAAAATTTTTGAAAGACTTAGATAATGATAAATCTGAATGCAAATAGTAATAACAATTTAGAGTCACTAAATTCTATTAGTATAGCTACAAAAACGATGAAATGAAAATGATCAATTTCATACCAGAGTAATACGATGTTAATTAAAAGTAGTATGTCTGTGAAGCAAATATCAAAGCTAATAAGCTTTACTGCTATCTATAAGCAGATTATTAATACTATGTTTTTGGATACTAAAATGTAGAAAATCGTATTAACTAACCATAACCATATGTCACATATTATATGTACACGTATAAATTTAATAAGAATGAAGGTAATTATTACAATGGAAATTATAATCGTAAAGCTATTATAATTAACAGAAATACGTCAATTATTTAAAATAACGAGCTATATTTGCTTAACTATTAAATAGAATAGATTTTTAATAAAGATTGTCCTGTTCTAAAAATCTTCTTTTAATTTGAGTATGATATTTACTTTTGTAAACACCTATAAAAACAATCTTTGTTGATAATTTCTCTGTCTACTAACCAAATCCTATAAGAAATTTAGCCAGATTCAGATTACAAAATGGTTATTGACTCTAACATTGGATTTATTTAATTAACCAAAGCAAATTCTTTAAAATTATTTGATATCAATCTAAACTATTTTGTTAACTTTAATCTCCACGATAAACTTATATTTTATGATCGTAAAATAATCGTCTTTACTAGAAAATGTAAGTTATTTACTTTAAAATCCAGTCATATTTTTTTAGGCAAAAATTAATACTAAGTTCTTCTTAATTAATTTTTATTCCAATGAATTGAGTTGCTTTGTTTTAAATGAGGATTCAATTAAACCAAGTTTATATAGCTTACTAAAATAATTTTTTTGAATTAACAAATGTTAAAAAATATTTTGAAGTATAAATTATTTGCTATTTATTTTAGCATCAAATTTATCATTAGCTAATAATATAAATTTAAAATATTCTTGTTAACATTTGTTTTTTTCCAATAGTAATTATTAAACTAAAAAACATTTTAATAAGCTTAGAAATAATTTAAAGATAATTAAAAATTTATTTTTTTAACTTATACAGGTTTAGATGAAATAGATTCTTTATGTGCTTATTTGCTTAATGCTAATAAATTTAATTAAGACATAGATAAAAATAAAAAGTATCTTTTTTCCATAAAAAGCTAAAATTATAATCCAGATGTTGACCTCTAATAATAGATTGAATTTGTAGCAGCTGAAATAGATGAAAGAGATAATTTCATGATAGTGTTCGTATTTTCTTTAAATGAGTCTATGTAAAATATTTATAAAATAAAGGTAGTTGACCTGTACATGGGATAAGTTCAAACTCTTAACATAATTTATGAATGTCCTTAATCAACAATAATCTTACTAAAATGGGTTGAATATAAAAAAAATATTTATTTGTAAAATGAGTGCTAATCAATTGTAATTAACATCTTAAATAACAGTTTTTATATTTTACTCAGCAAACTCCATTCAAGTTCCTAACCAAATATAAGCTACAACTAAAATACTAAACAAATTTATGTCTACTCTAAAATGGATAGTTTAAGATCTAAGTTTCAAATCATAGATGTGATTACAAGACAATCTAAGATTATCATATAAACAAATAACTATTCAATTGAAGCTATGTATATATCTAATTAACAACATTAAGATTTAATTATATTCTCAGGCTAACATTGGGAACATCAATTTTTATCTTCCAATTAAAGTGCTAAATATATTTCATCTGGATATAAACAAGTATTTAATGTGTATAAAAACACCTCTTATTCTTACTCAAGCAGTAAAAAATTTGATAAAACCATAGTAGTCCATCTGGTCTCTAATTCTAGTTTAAATTATTTTGATTTGGAATAAAACCAAGAAAATTAAACTGCTTAGTTTCTCAGCATTTTTTACTTCTTAGTCTAAAAAAGACATATTAATTTTATTGTAGAGCAAGACAATGTCTAAGATCCATAAGTAGATTAAATTGGAAAGCATTTTTTGAAATAAAATCCAATTATTCAAAAATATGACAATTTAGAAGATAAATAAACAGACGATTTTAGTTTTATAGGTAAAAAAATTATTAGGAATAAATATATAAATAGTAAATATTTTATTTCAAATTATTTACTTTTGAAAAAAATTATTTTTCTTAAAAAATTAAAATTTTTGTTTAAAAAATTTTATTTGTTTGATAATAAATGATTATTTTTTTTTAATTTAAATTATATAAAATTTATTCATATTTAATATAGACGAAATAGAGGAGTTTGAAAATTTAATGGAACCTAGAGTACCTAATTAATTTATAATTTTTTCTGATGAGCCAACTGGAAAAAAGTATTCTGATGATGATAAAGATGATAAAAATCAATTTATAGAGTTTGAAGACATATCTGGAGGTGGCTAAGGAAAAGGAAAGACTCCTATAAAACCTGATATTAAATCATTTAAAGATATTAATAGGTTTTTCAAAAGTTACTATGTTGAGGTAACCTAAGAACTTCAGGAGTGTATTAACTAAATACACAAAGATTAAATATACTTTTACGATGAGCTGTACAGAGTAATTGTATTTTACTTTTCACATCTGTGTGTAATAGACGTAACTGCATAAACTCTTACTCTAAAAAAGTAATTAAGTAATGAAAGGAAAATATTTTATCACAACCTAACTAATTCAGTTTACATAGTTAATTTAAATGTTAAATCAAGTATTTTATATGAAAAAATATCTTTACCTGATTAAGTATTTTAGCACAAAGACGAATAATACAAACAATATTAGGCAATTAATGCTTATATTGAATAAAACTTCTTAGTAATTACTTTGGTTTATCTCAATGACAAATATATTTTTATACAAAATCTCTCTGACCCTTCTCAAATCAGCTTCAAAATTGAGAATTACTTCCTAAATCCTTGTAGCATTTCTGCTGGGAGCTACAGACACGAGTATTTGAAGAATAGAGTAATACTAAGCAACATATTTAGCACAGAAATAATTAATCTTAATTAAAACTTAACAACAAAATCTTATAAATTGGTTTAGATCTACACCCGTTCCATAGATATTTTTTAAATAAGCAATAAAAACTTAGATATTCTAGTAAAATATTTAATAATATATAATATTTTTTGTAAAAAATTAAAAAATAAAAATATTTTAATGAAAGAAAAGTTATTAAGTTATTAACAATTTTTTTTAATAATAAAGCCTCTCCTATGTTACAAATATGAGCAAAATGACTACTTTCATGATTTGATAGATTTTAATTTGGTTTAAGTACAAAGCAACAAGCTACACATTCTATTTATTTTTACTTATAAAGTAGAACTTTAAGAGTTTTTTTATGATGTTTATCAATCCACATTTGTTTAGATCTATTCAAGAATTCTATTTACTAATGAAATCACAGATATTTTAGAGGCTTCCTTTAATTTTCATACATTTTAGTTCATCATTCTTGCAAGGTCAGAGTAGAACTTATACATTTATGAAATTCCTGTGGAAAAAAATTATAGCAAAAAAGACCACATAGAATCGAAAACATAGAAATATTATAATTCATATGGAAATATTAATAATGATAAGTAAGTGACTTGCAAAATAGATTCAATTTATTTAGATAGCGGTGTTGAATCTAGTGTTGAGTAATTCAAGAAATTTTACAGAATGATTTAATTTGTTTAGAGTATAGTGTACCCTCCTCAATTTACTTTGCTTATAAAACTCCTTATATACAAGAATAGAGTTCCATTGAAAGATATTGCTCTGCCTTCTTTTGGCCCTTAGCAAAAAGCTTCGATTATTATCAAGTAAGAGAATATCTTTTTGCCTACTTCTAATTTTTATACAGATGAGGAGGTTTATTTTGAGTTTGACTCTCTCTTCTTTGAAAACCTAATGCCACTCTAAAAGCTCAAAATTGAAAAAATAGAAATAATTAATTCGTAAAGTCCATCTCATATAACGATCAATAAAATAAGAACAATTTAACTCACTGACATCTTCCTTTGTTAAAAGCAAAAAAAAATATCAGATTTTAGCATAAAATTTTAAGATATTGATGAATTAATCATTACAGATCTGAAAATTTTTGATTGTGGTAACAACTTAATTAAAAATAATTTAATATTTTTATTTTCTCAAAATTAATTTTTAAATAAAAGATATTTAGTTAGTCAATTACTTGTTTTCTTTTGAAAACATTGGTTTGATCAAGATTTAAAATGTATAAATTTAAAATAATAAGATTTCGAGCTTAATTGGTTTCAAAGACTTGTCAATATTTAATGTCTATAATGTTACCAAAATATAAATTCAAAATTTTAATTTCACATCAAATTAAATTTTTAACAACGTCAAAGAAAGTGTTGGGCAGCTTTAAAATAGAAGCACTAAATTTTAGTAAGCGTTTACTAAATTCTAAAATAGGTTATTCAACATCAGATAAATTTAAGATTTGTAGATTTCATCACTAAATTTTGTTAATAATAAGCGTGCTTCTTTGATTGGTCTTTCATCATACACTCATCAAGATTTCTCAAACAATTCATACATAAGAATCAAAGAGAAAATATTTAAATTCACATTTTCTGACTGTAAAATTTTGTTTAACACTCTGCCTTAGTACTACTTCTTCTTTATTAAAAATGGTATTCTAAGTTTAATATTTTAATTAAGTTAATAACTGCTATATTAATAAAAGGAGAAGTTACCATCAATAATATAAGAATAGAAGGAAATATAATTGAATACATTAATGGAGATATTGATAGTTATTCTTCTACATAACACTTATCCAATGAAGAAAATATAGAAAAAATGAAAAAAGGACAAGATATCTTTTGCTTCCTTGCGAATAAATAATTGTAAATAGTTATACAAATCATTAATTAAAAAATAAAAATCCTTTTTTTAAAATAAATTAATAAAAATTAAAAATTCGATTTTCAAAAATAATTTTTGTTGAAATTTATAAATTTTTAGGAGGGGATTTTGAGACTAAAATGGAACAAAAAATTTATTTAAATGTTTAATTATAATAATTTAATAAAAAACTATTCATTTTTAAAATCCAACTTAACCCCCCCCCCACTGCTCTCATCGAAAGTATTTTTATAATAAGTATATTTAAAACTTTTTTAAATTATGTTTGTATTAATGTTTGGAAAATAAATAATAAAAATAATTTTTGATTAAATAAATAGCTGGATAAATAAATAAATTTATGCTTTATAAATTGATATAAAAAAATTTTAATATTTTATAATTTTAACAAATAAAGATATTAAGGTGGTTTAGAAATAATTAATAATGAACTCTTCTAAAATATGTATTTGATGGTTGTATATTAAGTTCTGCTTCATTCAATAGTGCTTTCAAACATAGAAGGAAATAATTACTTAATATCTATTTTATTAATCCAAAATTCTAATACCTTTATTTCTGATGCTACAATAATCAATAATGTAGGATCAAATAGAGCAGTAGTGTCAATTGAGAAATAGACAAAAGTAGAGTTTATTAACTCTATTTTTTAAAACAATAAATGCTCACTTTGCTAAGGATCTGTATTATTTATAAGTGACTCTATTTTCATAGTAAATTATAGCTAAAAAATTTAAATATAATATTTTGTTTACTAATTAATAGGGGCTTAACTCGATTTACAAGAATAACACATCAGATCATGGAGGATCCATATCGATTTAAAACTGCAATTAGAGAATACTTTTTTCTTCGATAGATTTTATAGATAACAATGCTAATTATGGTGGTGCTCTCTCTATAGTATAATCAGAAAATATTTAGTTAAATAATATTACATTTTAAGGGAATAGTGCTTTAATTGGAGGGGCTATATACTACTAAGGATTGTAAAATAAAAAATAAAAAATAATTTTTAAAATATTTTAATTTAAACTTAAAAGCTATCCTCGAGGGTTTTTTGAGATGGATTCTTAGTTAATGTTTATTAACAATAAAGCAACTTCGCTAGGATAGAATATAGGATCTTTTCCTTAATCTCTAAGGCTAGTAAAAGTCTATGAAAATATTATAAACGGTAGGTTTTTAGAAGAATAGCGAAACTTGAATTTTTCTACCAAGATTGATGCCTAACAGCAAATACTTATTAATACAAAAAATGCAACTTTTGGAAACAACAAATCAATCTACGATCGTATGAATAGGGATTATGATAAAATTATATTCGTTCAAAATGTAACTAGTGGTGCCACTTTAACATTCTAATTCGAAATTTATGATGAGGAAGGAAATAGATTTTATGGTTACAAATCTAATATAAGAAGAGAAGTAACTCATTTTTAATTATTTCAATTTAATATATCAAATTAATTGGTTTGATAATATATTTGTAAAATATAATTAATACAGCAAAATAAATATCATTATCAAGCATAAAAAAATGAATAAATAAAATGTAATATTTTTTTGCAAAAAATAACATCTTTATTAAAAATTTAAGATAAATCAAATATAATTACATTTTTAACTGATTTAAATCAATAATTACTTACAAAAAAAACAAAAATTTAGATTAAATCAAATATAATTAAAGAGTTTGATTATTTAATGTTTAATGGAAAATAAATATTAAAAATACATAATGAAGTAATTAATTCGTTCTTCAATTTAAAGATAAAAAATTAGATTAAATTTATTGATTAATTAATAGCTTTGTATTGCTGAAACATTTTTTATTTTAAAATATATCATTAAAATGTAATTTTGGTTATTTTATTAAACAATTTACTTTTCATTTTTTTTTAATTGCTTGAATAATTTTAAAAAAATTTTTATATTCATAATTTAATTTAAAAGATTTAGCCTGTTGTTTAGACTGTGAGCACAAACATAGTACTGATTAGCTCAAATATTCGTCTAGAAGATGGTATTCTTTTTCTAGAGCTTGAGGTAGTTGGAAATAATTAAGTTCCTTTAAATATAGAAGATGATTACATTATTGTATAATATCAGAATATTTTCATCAGTGAGAAAAAGCATGAATCATACATTGAATTATTTAAACAATATATTTATTTAAATTTTCGACCATGTGGCTTAGGAGAGGTTTATGTTGTTTATTAATCATAAATTAATAGAAAGCTTCCTCTAACTAGCGTTTATAAGGTAAAATACAAATTATTAAAAATTTTTTTCGTAATTTATCTTTTGTATATTTAAAGTGCGAAGTTTGCAAGTTAGGCAAATATTCCTTGGTTGCTTAGCCGACTACATAAACTTAATGTTAAACTAGTACTTCTAATGCTGTTAAATAATCTTACGGCTTCATTATTGAATTAAATTAAGGTTATTGGAGATCTAGCATGATGTCTGATAACTTCTTGAAGTGTGATCTAAAGGAAAATTGCAATGGAGGAGAAAGCACAGAAACTAGCTAAATCTGCCATATGGGACATATAGGTCCTCTATGCGAAGCTTGTGACATTCAAGGAATAGTTTGGAAATATAAATTTGCCCATTCAGGAAATCATTCATGCACACCATGCAATTCAGTGACTAAGAACACAATAAAAATTTTATTTTTTATTCTGACTACATTTATATTAATAGTTTTAGTCTTAAAAAGCACTCTTAAATACTGTATTAACAAAGTAAAATTTTGATTAAATATTTTTTTATCAATATGAATTTATTTTAAAATTTAGATATTTTTGAAATGCTTAGCGAAGACAGGGATGCTAATAATGGGATGCTCTGCTAATAAAAAAGTCACTTCAGTTTATGTAAAAATCCTCATGAGTTACGTTTAAGTAAAGTTTTGATATGAAAGTTAATCATTTTTATTTAAGACTAAAAATTATTTAATTAAAATAGGTGTTGGAATCTGTAAGATACTTTGGTATTAATTTCATAGAAATATTCTTAAAGGGAATCAATTACGTTGCTAGTCCTTTAGAGTAGGTGTCATTTAGTGGAGAGTGCTTCATGGCAGATATAGGAATAGATATGCCTTTGGTCTACTTTAAGATATTATTTGCTTTAGTTACTCCCTTTGTTTTTCTATTTATCGTGCTAGTTTTCTACTATTGCTTGTATAAATTAAAATACATTGAAGAAAATATCAAAAATTACTATTCGTTGACGAGCATATTTTACATAATTCTACTCTTTTAGAATAAAATAGTTAATATGCTTGTTGAGGTATTTAACAGAAGAGAAATAGATGGAGAAGTCTATATGAAGGTTAATTTGTAATATCGCTTTTATGATGATTAGCATGAGAAGTATTTTAAATACATGATTTTTCCTAGCTTGGTATTTTGGACTTTAGGCGTTATCCTCTCAATATTGATAATCCTACTTAAAAACAGAAAGAATTTGCAAAAATTTTAATCTTTGTTTATGTTCGGTTTCTTGTATGGAGAATATAAGGAAGATTGCTTTTACTGGGAATTGTTAAGAATATTCACTCGTATTGGAATATCAATATCCTGTAATTTTTATCACTAAATTCCTAAGGTGAGTTGCATGCTTATGTTTTTGGTCCTTGTTATTTATTTGATTATCTTGTATTTTAAAAAACCCTTTATTTAAAGACAACTGAATAACTTAGAGCTCCTAAGTACTCTTATTTGTATGATGACTGTGAGTTTAACTGTATTGATTTATTCGTAGGAGTAATATTCTCAATAGTAATAGAAAGAAAAAACATCTACTCTGCAATTCATTTGCTAGGCGATTATTGTAATAGTGAATGTATTCTTTTTGGTTTACTTGTCTTTTAAAATTCTCTTATCATTTATTATCAGATGGGAAGTGAGAATTTATAAAATATTTGGCAGATGTCTTGGTAAAAAGAAAACAAATGATATGCTTGTGTTAAAAAGATGGTCAAGACTGCGTCATAAAGTGGTCAATAACTTCATTTAAAATCGCTAATAAAGCAAGAAGTATTACAAATAAAATTTAATTTACTCTTTTGATTACTAAAATGATCTCCAACGTTTCGTTCACTTTTGTAGCTACGATTTAAACCATTTACATAATTTTTATCATGCTAACATTCCATCCTTAACTTCAATCAATCTTGCATAAAAGGAAGATAGTAAATAATAAAATAATAATGAATTAAAGCTATATCAATCAGAGTAAATCATCAAAAGAAATAGCATTTCTGAGCACTTAGATTAGCTTATTTGGAGTGACTTTCTTGTAAATCATTCTCAAAAAAATCATCCACCTTTATTTTTAAAGAAGTACAATAGCTCCTTTTAGTCTCTTGATGATACAAATGAAATAGCATAATACTACCATGATCTTGATCCAAATTAGTCATAATTAATATTTAACTTCACATAAAGCAGTAGAAGCTATATACCTCCAAGCTATAATGTTATCAACTTTTAATAAAATCAAAATTCAAAAGAAAACATTCGATCTGAAGATAGTACTATAATTGAAGATAATAACAATAAAAACAATCTTAATGAAGAACCAAGTATTATCCTTTCTAAAACTGTTTTCATAGAGCTTCAAAAAGAAGATAAGCAGTAAAAAAGCTGATTTAAAATTAAAATAATAAAAAAAAGAAAAATTAAATAAAAACAAAATTTAAAATGTATAAATATTTTAATAAATTTAATATTAAAAACTCTAATTTTATAAAAGATTATATAAAACATGTCTGCTTTCGTTCTTATTCTTATTATTCATAAAAAATATCTATCTTAATTTTCATGTTAAAAATTTATCAAAAAAAAAATTATATTTAGTTTTTTAAATTCGTTTATGAAATATTTAATTTAATTAAAAATGTTTAAAAATTATGAAAATTTCATAAAATTTTACCATAAACACAATATTTATAAAATAAACATAACATGTTTTTTTTGAGATAAAAATTAATTTATTTCCTTTTGTATCTTTTGTTAAATATCTCGTAAAATGAAACTTGAAATACAGCTTTTTAGCTTTATTTTTTTTACAAGTTTATCTTAATTTCTAATTTATGTTCCTCTCTTTCCTTAAATATCTTGTAAAATGAAACTTAAAATAGAGCTTTTTAGCTTTGTTTTTTACAAGTTAATCATAATTTCCTCTTTGAAATGTCTCTGTAATAAATATCTCTCTTTTTCTATTCTTCTCTTTCTTGAGCTTTAAAAAGAAACTTCTTTTTTCTATCTTTTTTGGTTTTTTCATCTTTTTTTGTTAAAAATTAAAATAAGCTCCATTTATAATCAAATTAATTTACATTAATATTTCTTGAATGCATTCTGAAAGGCTTTATAGTAAATATATAACCCGAAAGCCTATAAAAAATTAATAGAAATTTCATAAAAACCAAGAAAAAATAAATTTATATTTAAGATAAAATTTAAATTAAATCATAATTTATATATTTTAGATTATCAAAATAAATTTTTTTCAGTTTCTATTTGAATTTGGTTGCTAATATGAAATAAATTAATGTATGGCTAAAATATTACCCTTAGAATGAATATAAAGGCTACTTCTCCTATCCAGATGTAATAGTATTAATTTAAACTAGTGCAAATACTTTAAGATGGATAAGAAGATTAATTAATACTTTGATAATACGTAGATATATCGTTACATATATTTATCACAAATTAGAAGTTCTACATCAAATAATAAGCAAATCCAAATATATAGACTATAAAGTTCATCCCATACATAAACAGAGTCTTTTAAATTATTTCAAAATAACTAAAAATGAAATAATTATCAATAAAAACTTGAATTACCAATCTATAATACCCATATTTTACATTAAGCTTAGGAATCATATTAGATAAAATAATCAACACTGACAGTATATCAAAGAATAAAATTGCTTACAAGTTTTGTGTATAATTAAAAACAATATGGTTTAGTAGAATGTTGATTAACTCAAAAACCTAATTTTTTTATTTTAAATATTTAAATTTTGAGAGCTTTTATTTGACTCAAATTACTGATTAGAATGTTGCATAAACTTGAGAGTGTCTTATTTCACGGCTTTGCTTGGAATTACCAAAAAATATGTTCGTAACTTTCTCTCCGCAGCTCCTTTTTTGACAAATAATTACAATTTGAATTATATTTTCAATATTTTGTGATAAAAGTAAGATCAATATAAGTCAATTTATAATATATCACGAAACTCAGTGAAAATGTTTCAAAAAATAACTAGCAATTACTTACTGCTCTTTTCCCTTTCCTTTTTTAGGTTTGTCTTCGTTATTCATTAATGATATTTATCTATTATCCTCCTATAGTATATTATCGAATTATTTTAAATCAATAATATATTAAATAAGTATCTGTTGATTTTAAAATTATCAAGTAATTAATTAATGAATTAATTAATTTAATTAAAAATGTCTAATCCTATTAAAAACTTTTTTTACTTAAAATATTTTAATAAATAAGAATAATATTTGTAAGCTAAATAAAAAAAAATTTACTCCTTATGGGATTCTCTTATAAAATAAGTAAATTTATAAATTAATAACCGATTTTGATTATATCTTCAAATTAAATTTGAATCTTTTCTCAATGAAATATTAAAAATGTAAGTAAGATAATTGAGACATTATAAATTGAAAATTTTATTTTTACAAGAAACTTTTAAGGAACATTTTTCTAATTTAATTTTAATTTATTACTTATTTATTTAATTTTAATATAACAAAAATGGTTTTAAAAATCCAAAAATATATTTGAACTAATTATAAGGACAAAAAATTAAATACATGAAAAGAAATTACAGAAAATTGTTATCATTCATTTAATTTTATAAATAGATTATTTATTTTTGAATAATTTTATATTGCTAACTAACTTGCTTTGTTTAAATAAATAAATATGTTTAATCATTCTATGATTGTAGAGATTTTATTGAACCAAATATTAATACAAAGATTGTGATAGTGCTTTCCTCTGTAATGTACTCTTGTATCGTTTGCAACTCCTAAGCATAAATTACATATAAATTCATTTAAATGCAAGTTAGATTCACGATTTACAATGTCGTTTATTATTTTTTCTCTTTACTCTTAAGTTAGCTCTTCTGTGAAGCTGAAATTCTTTTTTTATAAGTTTAAATCATTTTAAATTAAAATAAACAAAAGAAACTAAAAATTGATAAACTTATCTTTTCTCATTTAATTCAGTATTTTAATTCATTCTTAAAAATAAAAAATATTTACCTTTTTAACTTATTCGAAACCTGTATTAAATTGTTTATTAAGTATTAAAATATTATTTGTGACTATCTTTTCCAAAATATCGAAATCAATTGACTGAGAACTCAAAGAAATAGATATTTTACTATATCTCTTTCCATGGTACAAAATTTGAGTTGAGGCTTTTAAAAAATAAAAAAATATTATTAAAAATGATGGCATTTTAATAATCAATTAAACTCTTGATAATTTAATCCAAAAATGACTAAATAACTAATCTAAATAAATCTTTAATACATTTTATTAATTATGTAAATAAAGCAAATACCTTTGATAAAGTCTGTGAATTGCTTTTAGGAGACAATTTATTACTTTACCTATGTAGGTAATGAATGGAATTATTTCATTTTAGATTCAAACTATTAAAGCTCCTTTTAGCAGACTTCCTAAACTTAATAGAGTTTTTGGACATAAGAAGAATAGTTATTATCAATAGTTGTGGTTATAATCATGAAATCTATGGCTTCATCTACATCTCTATTTTAATCGTGGAGTGTTTAGA
Source organism: Tetrahymena thermophila SB210 (assembly GCF_000189635.1). Lineage (NCBI taxonomy): Eukaryota > Ciliophora > Oligohymenophorea > Hymenostomatida > Tetrahymenidae > Tetrahymena > Tetrahymena thermophila. Next base: position 505,534 of record NW_002476571.1, read on the forward strand.
ACTGTTTAACCTTTTTTAATAACAAAAACGTTAAGCTAAATACTTAGTTAATAATTAAATTTTTACAAAAATCAAAGCATTTTCAAGATTTCTAATTCTGTCATATATCAAATGGTTGAAGCATTTTCCTTCACAAGCAATAACTTAGTAAACTAATGACATCATTTCGGCTTTATAGTCCTTTTAAGATTCGATTTCATCTATTTCTTGCTTTAACTAATACATTTTATCATAATTTTAATCATTTTTCGCTTTTTTTCTTTATTTCTCCAAGTCTTCAATTTTATCTAATCCCTTTTTAATTTATTTTAACTAATTCAGAAAATATAAAATAAAATTAAATTGGTACTTCTCTGATAGCGATCAATTTCTCAAAGTGTTAGTAGAGACCCAACGAGTCGATTTCTTGTATTAAATCTTCATAAAATTTGTTGTCTACGTAGTATCTTTCATCGTTTTCATACACTTTTCTCCAATATTCTCCTTTATATATTTATTTACCAACATTAAACTAAGGAATTTAATTGAGTTTTTATTGCTTCTGCTTTTCTAATTCCAATTACTACAATCTTTTTCTCTCTTCTTCTTCTTATTTTTTCCTTTCTTACTCTTTTTTTTGCTATTCTGCTTTCTATTTAGCGCTCTCTCCATAATCCAGAGCAGTTATGTCAAATGTATTCATTTCAAACTCTTTTAAGCTATAAATATATTAATTAATTAATATATAATTGTTTAAATTTTAATATAAGCTTACTCCATTACTTTAGGTTCTTATTTATGTGTTTACTATTAAATTTACTGCTACTACTATTGTCCTTATTGGTTTTATTATGTTGGAGCTTCTGCAAAATCTTCAAAATCTTCAAAATCTTCAAACTCATCAAATTGATTGGCATTTTATTGTTACTGTTATTATAATTATTAAGGTTCTTTTTATTAATTTATTTGATCATTGCCTTAAAAATCACCAAAGAGGTCATCATCATTTTAGTCGTTGTATTAAGAATTTACTTATTAAGGATTATTTTAAACTTAATTATTCTATTATTAAGGTTAATAAGGAGCTTACTCAAAACCTTCAAAAAGGAGGTCATTATTATTGAAAACATTATTGGCTGTATTTTAAGTTTAAAAGATAGTTTAGTTATTTTATGGCACATTTAAAACTTATTAATGTTTATTGCTTTGTTCAAAATCACCAAAATCGTCATCACCTCCTAATTCTGCTTGGAGATCATCTTCAAAATCATTTTTCTTTTAATTTTTTTTAACTTTTAAGTTTCTTTCAAAGTCAAGAGTAAGTGTGTCTGCTTAGCTACTTGTGTGGTCTCCTTAGTTGTTGTCTTAAATGCTTGACGTAGCTTTTGCATTATTTTGGGAAGAATGGTCTTCAAATAAATCATTTTAATGATTCTTTTTATTTGGATTTAATTTAGATTCTTGTTAACCTTACTAAGATAATTCATCTTATAACTAATCTTAAGGTTGAAGGTCATTATCAACTTGTTAGTTTTATTTAATAATTGAATCCCAATCAAGCTCATATGCATGAATTGGTTATACAACTACCTTTTCTTATTGTTTTGACTCTTAAAAATCTGCAAATTCTCCAAATTCTTCATCTTCAATTTTATTTTGAACTTACACGTTTGACTGAGGCTAAACCAAGTTTGTAGGTTGTTACTAAACTTATTAAGTACTTTGATTTTAGAACATCTTATTTTTATCTGTTAAGTGATCAACTTTGTAGTCATCAAAAAGGCTAATCACATTTCCAATAAGCTCTTTTTCAATTTCAGCTCCTGATTTTTTGACAGTTGGCAATTAAGAATTGAATAAAATGTTTGCCTACTATACATTAACTTGAGTCTATGCATTAAAATTGTATTACTAATCTGAGTGGAAACGAATATTCTAATTTTATATTTATTGTTGTTGTTGAGTTTATTATTGAATTAAATTTTCTGTTTTAATATCTTAAAATTCTCCAAAATCATCTTCATTTTGATTGTCATCATCACCAAATAAATCCTAGTTTTTTTGATGATTTTATTACAGATTTGGTATAATATCTAAAGGCATATCCAAAACAGATGTCTTAGGTTAAGATTCTTGAGCTTTTTATTCAAGTTCATAAAATGCATTGTATTTTTTAAATCCTTCTTGCTAAGCATTTTAATTATTTGGTTAATTTTATGGTTAAATAGGCACATTTGTGTCTTAAAAATCTCCAAAGTCATCACTGATTTTTTATTATGCTGTTTGATTTTAGATATTATGAACTGCAGTAGGTAAGGAGGTTTATTAAACTTAGTTAAATGAAGAAACGTGAGTAGCTACTTATGGCTAAGCATCTGTAAATTCCCCAAATCCATCACTTTTCTATGCACTATTTTAAAATTAGCTGTGGACAACTTTTTCATTCTACGCCTAGTTTGATGAACTGTTGTTTTATATTGCTCCAGATGCTGTTTCAAAATCTCCAAAATCGTCACTTTATTTTTTAGTATTATTATCCTTATCTTGCTATGTGATTTATGTGCTTCCAAATGCATTTTATAAAGCTTGTAGGTTATTTTATTAGAAAGTTTAGTTAATGTTTGATTACTATTGCTCTATTTAGTTCGATTGCTAAACTATGTTAGTATGAGACTAAAAATGTTGACTTAAACCTTGCTAAACACCCTAGCTAGTGTTTGGTAAAACGGTTTGAATTCCATTTAATTGTTAAGCTGTTGTTTAAACTGTGGTAAAATCACCAAATTCATCACTATTCTGTTTTACTATTTTTGGCTACTATTATTATAAATTTGGAGCTACTATATTTTATTAATGATTTTAAGCATTTAAAGCATTCAAATTGTTGATGGTCTATAAATTATGTAGACCTGTTGTAGTTTACTAGCTGCTTTAATGACTAGTAAAATCACCAAAATCATCATCGTTATTTGTTAATTTATTTATCTATTATACTTGATTTGTCACTATTTACTGTTAAATTATTTAAGCTTATTGTACAGTATTGATATTTTAAGAGCTAGGGACTGAAGGCATAGTTTAAAATTAATTCTAAATTTGAACAGCAGCGTTTAAATTATTTTAAGTTGATGGTGCATCGTTAAAATCCCCGAAATCATCGCTGTTCTTTTAAACTTATTAATTTGGATTTTAAGTTAACTACCAATTTACTTATTACTAACTCAGATGATGAAGATGATTATTATTTTGTGCTTAAAAATTAGCATGCTAAACTGTATTAAACTAATTGCTTATTTGAGGATGCTTTTCCTAAAAGGTTTATGCAGATTGAGTCATATTCACTAAATTTTACTAAATATTTTAGCCTTAGTTTGAATAACCTTAATGCTAGAAATTTTAATGATGTTAATATTAACTAATTGCCTATTATGCAATTTAACCATTTTAATTAAAGCTTCCTTGCATTTGATGAATATTTTAGACAGTAGAAGCTGTTGAAAAATCACCAAATTCATCTTCAATATTGTGCTTCTATTACAATTATGCTGTTAAATTTATCTATGCTTAATATTAAGGATTGTTTAAAGCAGCTTATGCCATTTAAGCTTAATTCTATGCATAAAATTAGTTAATCTATTATGGATTCTAAAGATTTTAAACTTAATTTTATTAAAATTATTGATATGCCTAAGATTAATTCATGTGATGAGCTTAATGTTGATAAATTTGAGATTACTAAAACTATTATTATTATTATTATTATTATTATAATTGCTATGACTAATACACTTAATATTATTGCTAACTATGATGCTAGTGTAAGTTTGAAATATTTGCATTCTAATTTACAACATTTCCATATCCATATTATCCATTTGCATGAATTGTAGCTAAATTTTATTAGTTTTAAGCCTATACGTTAAAATTGTTTGGTGCTGAATTGTTCATAAACATTTAATTCTAACCTAATAAATATAAAAATTATTCATAATTCAAAACTATTTAAAATAAAATTACCTTATTTTTATGTAGGCTTTTAAGGACTTTCGTTGAATGTAAAACCGGAAGGACCCTATAAATTATTAAAGGCATCGTATTTTTTAATTGTGCTAGCGCTCTATTATGTTGAATTATTTTAAGATGAAGATGAAACAAAATCACCAAAATCATCATGCTACTACTGCTAATTTACGTGATTATTGTAAAATTATTAATTTTAATTGATTTGCCCTGCCATCTAGTATGGCGCTACGTATTACTAACCTTATTAATAGGTATTGAAGTGTTGCTAATTATATGACATTTGCAATTACTGATATTTTTTTTAATGAGTGATTTGATTACAATTAATTAAAAATTAATCAATTTATCTATCTATCAATCTTCGTTTTGATTAATTTTATTTATTTATTTATTGATTTCTAAAATAATCAAAAATTAAATATAAATATAAAAAGAGCCCTTCAAATATTTATTTTTTAAATGTAGAGTTAAAACTTTGATTTTCTTTTATGTTGATCAAGTTGAATTCGATTTAACACGAATTAAACAGTAAAACATAGAAGAGTCTTAAAAATAAATGCATGATACTTTCTTTATTTATTTGAGAAATCTATTAATCAATTTAAAAAATAGAAATAAAAACATATCATATATATTATTTAATATATTATTATTATTATTTCTAAATTACAAATTTTTAAAATATAAATTAACTAAAAAACTAATATTAAAAAAGATAATTTTATATTTATTTAATAAAATTTTCATTCATTTTAGTGATTAATATAAAGTTAGATATATATATATATTAATTAAATTTGTAAATACAAATTTGGTTTTATAATTAATTTATTTAATTTTCACACTTAAAAATGTACAATATTGCTTTTATTATTTTTTAATAATATTAAATTAAATAAATTAATTTTCTTTTTGTTATTTCTTTATCACTAAAATATATGGAATCAATCAAAATTTAATTAATTCATTCTTAAATTTATCCGTTCATTCTAAAAGCTTCATTATTTTAGATCTAAACAAGTCTTTATCGGTAATGGGTTTTTCAATATAATCATTAACTGCGTATTGAGATGATTTAATTTTCAAGAAATCTGAGCTGTCAGCAGTGACAATAACAATTTTAGGTTGCTAAATTCTATTTTACATTTATCTTATTTGCTTTGTGAGCTCAAATCCATCCATAAATGGCATTTGAAGATCAGTAAAAACTATGTCATATTTTTTTTCTTGCTCTTTAATTCTTTACAAAGCTTTCTCTGCATGAATAAACTCTTCCACATCAAAATTTTTATAATCATTTAAGTATATTTTGAGAGCAATTAAATTGTATTTAGAATCATCAACAATAATAATGTTGTATCTCTTATTCATTTTATATATTCTGTTTTAGATTGAATTTATTGATTTATATTTTTGAGCTAATATCTTTGAAGTTAGGTTTGCTGATGAGTTAGACATAATCATTTCTCCTTAATGAGTACTTATTATTTAATCATATTCTCCTTCTTGAGGAATAGTATCCATTACTTAATCTGTTTAATTTTAATTACTTATTGTCTTTCCTTCTTTTGTTTGTAGTGTCTTACTAGGATTAGGTCTATTCTAAGCTATTGAAGGATTTTATGACCTTATTTAGGTATTTCCACCTAAGCTAAATCTATTGTTTACTCCATTCACACTGTTAATTTGCTAAGTGGGAGTTTTTTTTCTAGTTTTCTTTTCATTCTTATATATGTCAAAAGTAAAAGTTGATCCCAGTCCTACTGTGGACTCTACTTTGATGCAGTCATCTGGACCTAAAGCACCAACCAAATTTTTGCATATAAAGAGTCCTAGTCCAATACCTTTTCACATGTACAACATTAATACAAAATATTTAACAAATTCTAATAAAAGTTTACCTTGTTAATTCATTTTGTCTTTGTTGTCAAATGTTTCGTATTCCTTGAAGAGTTTTTTGACAACTTCATCCGACATTCCTGTACCAGTATCACCAACTGATATTCTTACACAGTCATCTTAATTTACTGCTTTAACTGTGACGAAGCCTTGTTTAGTGAATTTAATTGCATTTGAGACAAAATTGATAATAATTTATTTTAATCTGTTTTTATCGTTATAAAAAGTTATGTCTTCTACTTATTGTATCAAGTCAATATTTTAAGAAGAACACTAAAATTAAAAAATGTCAAACACTTCTTTGATGCATTACTGCAAATTAATCTTTTCAGAAGATAATTTAAGCTTCTTATGCATGATTTAGGAATAATCAAGAATGTCTTTGATCATAAATAGAAGCATTAATGAATTATTATAGATAATATCAACATTTTGCGCTATAGATACTATGTTCATTTCTTTAATCTATCCCGTGAGAGAAATAATGCAATTTAGTGGAGTTTTTAGATCATGAGAAACCGTAGCTAGTAATCTATCTTTATAGGTATTCATTTATTAAAGTTACTGATTCCTTTTTTCTTGAGATACATTCACAAGCAGAACCAACAAAGAAGGCTATTGATTCCAAAAGCAATTAACGTACTTTACATTAAAGTAGCTCTACCCATATTTGTAAGTACACTTATCTTCAACGATGTTCATAATTTCAATTTATCCACTTATGTTCATGGTCTTTTTTATATTGTGAACATTTTTGCTTTAAGCAAACAACTGCTATTTGATTTTTGAATATAAAGTAAATGAAATCTCTGAAGGATTCTTTTCTTAGTCAGCCTCCTCTTAAATCATGTATTGAAGTTTTTCTAGAATTTCTTATGATCGCTCAACTTCAAAAATATTTAAGCTATTTTTGTTTGCATAATCAATTTTAACATGTTTTTATTATTGAGTCTTGTACATTGGGTTTAAACTTTTTAAAGCTATATTAATTTTAAAAATATGAAAATTATTTTAAACTCACAATAATCAGATAAATTACCTGAAGGGAAAACGAATTGACTTTAGTTTTAGAAGGAATTAATACCTGAAATTTCTTCTCTTTTGAAAGAATAACCTTTAGTATTATTCAGATCCATTTGTTGACGAGTGTTCTCAAAGATATTACTGAAATTATGATTATTTTCCTAGTAATGGCTTTGATTATCTTCTAGTTAACAAACAAAAATGGCTGAAGGAATCAGTATATCAAGCAAATCTTTTTATCCTTTAAGTATTTTAATCTAGTTAATAAAATCAATATATTGTGTATTCTCTATTCTTGTTTCAACATAAAAACTAAAGCATACAATAACAGCAAGTAAATAAGTATGAGTTAGAAACATATTTAATTCATTAAAATTTGTTCCAAATATAGAAGCAATGCAAGAAAAACTAATTAAAATGCATTTAAAGTACCACTATTCAATGTATCTACAGAAGTGCTTTAAAAATATTCCTATTTGTTTAATAATATTCATAACTAATTAGATTCAAATGTAAGATCATTAATTAATTAATTCTTTTAAAATATTCCTCTAATTTCATATAAATCTCATCTGTAATTTATTCATATATAATAAAATAAAAATAATATTTAAAGAAATTCTAAGAAAGGTTATGAAATCGCTAAAATATAATAAAAATATAAATTATTGGCTATTCAATTGTAAAATAACTTTTTTTAAAGCATTTCAAAACCAATTTTTAATCATTTAATTAAAAAATTATTTTAGTTTTTTTATTAGTAATATAAAATATTTTTAAATTGAAATATTTTAGTGGGAGATTTCAAGTATTTTCTTAAATAAAATAAAATAAATTATATTTTATTTAATATAGATTGTTTTAAATAAATAAATTCAATATTTTTCCATTAAATCAAATCGACTTTATTAGTAATTTAATAAAAGCTATTAATTATACTTGTTTTTTTAATAAATATGTAATAATATTTTTCTTATTACTGTTTAAGAAATTAAATCATTGAGAAAAATAATTGCTGCATGTTATGTGATTCAAATTAAAAGAGTTTATTTAGATAGATAGTTTTTAATTAAAATTATTATTGTACCACAGAAAAGCCAATAGGGATAGGATGTTACATGTTGTTAAGAGTTAAAATCAAATATAAGAGTCTTCAAAAGATAAATAGAAAAGCTGAAAACAAATAAGACAATAATTCTGTAGACATCAAACTTAATTATTTTATATTCTATTTAATAACAAAACAAAAAATGGTTACAGTTTGGCAGAAAAAATTAGGATTAAAATGAATTTATTTACCTATCGTTAAAATAATTATCAAAATTAATCCAAGATATATGCTTAGAAATAAGTTGATGTATTACTAATTATAGATGGACACTATAGAATTTATAAAAATCCAGAGCATGAAAACAGGCGTAAAGAACTTGAATTACTGTTTTTTTTGTGATTGAATTATTTTTTACTGCTAGCTCTGAATATCCTTTAATTTATTTTGTTTCAATATGCCATTTAAATTCTAGTTCTACATAAATTAATCTTCGACTTATCCGAAATAATTTGTTTCTTTATGTAAAACGGCCTAAGGACTTGATTAGCTTTTTTGTTCCATGAATTATTATTAATAAATTGATCTAAATACTTTAGTATTAATTAGGTATCTTTCGGTTACTTAAATTTACAATTTATTTATATAAAAAATATGTTTTTTATTCTATAAAAGACTATATTTATTCTAATTATTTGTTTCTTATTAATTATATCAAAAAAACATTGTTTTTATTTAATTTGATTACATTTAAATTATTAAGAGCAAAAAGATAATCAAAACCAATCATAATCATTCAAACTATATCTACTGTTCTATAAAAGCAATAAGAGTATAAACAACTTTTAATAATTAAAAACATATATATATATATAACAATTTATTTAACTTACAATTTTCATTTTCAATTTTATCTCTATTGATATTTATTTATTTATCTGTTCTTCTAAAAATTAGTGTTTTTAAAACAACCTGTTATTTAATCTTGCAAATTAATTTATATAATTTAATTTTAATATAAATTTTTGTAGCTTTTTAAAGACAATTCACCTTACAATATTACTAATCCAGAAATTAAAATATCACCAACTGTGTTGATATATATGATGATATTCCATTTAATTTTTATGCCTTTTTACTAATTTTTTTCATTTTATATTTTAATTGTTTTTATCATTCTGTTTTTATCAAATTTTAACAAATTTTTGATTACATTTAATGCCTTTCCTCAAATTTTGAACTAAAATAAACTAAAAAAATTTTTATTACACATTTTCGAAAATTTTAAAATTGGTTTTCAAAAGTAAATCAAAAAATAATTATTTAAGATTAAGAGAATACGAGTGATATTTATTTAAAATAATTTCCATCTAAGAAATTAAAAACAAAAAAATAATTTAAATATAATTTAATTATAAAAATTTACTAATATAATTTTTTTAATGTTGTTTCTTTTTATATTTTAAAACAAATCTGTATCTCGAATTGAATAAATGATCTATAAAGAACTAAAAATTTTTACCTAAAAGTCAATATTTATAAATTTTTACTAAACAAAAAGATATTCAGAGATTAGCTATTACATTTTTTTTATTATACCAATTTACTTTTTAATTAGAAATCGTTTATTTCAAGCTTAGAATATAATGATAAATTATAATTATTTATTTGAATAATAAAAATAAATAAAAATTATTTTTGATGTTTTTTTAAAAAATAATTTATGAACACTATTAAAATAAAATATATAATCCATCTATTATAATAAATTCATTATTTAAATTAATTTTATATGGGATTAGCCTTTGGCTTGACAAGTAATTTATTGCTTTACTAAATGATTCTATTTTATAAAAAGTAAATTTAATATTCTATTAGAAAAAATTTTAATTGTTAAATAAGTAAATCACCTTGGCATTTTAGGGAATCCATTTCTTGTGTTGACTCCACTTTCATTATTAGGTATTTAATCAATAGAAATGTCTGTTTTATAAATTAAAATATTTGTAAAATATAAATTATAAAAAATAAATGTAAAATTGATTAATTACCATTTGGATCTTCTCCTTTTTCTATTTTTTCTTATCTTTTATAGAATATTAACTGCTTTTTGAAAGACTTTTTTATATCAAGTAAAATATTTCATTAAAATAAATTCTAAAAGTTAAAATATATTTTTTCTAAATGAATTTGTATTAGTTTTATAATTTGAAGCACTCATTTATTAATAATTTAATTAATAAAATTGACTATTTTTAAATTTATTTGATAATTATTTCTCACATTTTAAATGAATTATTTGATTCTAAAATATTTTACTCAATTTAAACTATTTTATTTCCTATGATTATTTTTGCAATTAAGCAAGTAAAAAGGTTTTAACTATAAAATCAATTAATAATTACTTATAAAATTTTCTATCCCTTATCCTTTTTTTCTTTGTTCGAACTCATAATGGCATCTAAATTAATAAGAAAAGAATGAATTTAACTCAACTCACAAAAAAGATGTATATTTTATTTAAATTTACCTAAAATTTTTCTTCTTCTATACATACTAACATTAAGCCTAAAAGGAACTATTTTATCCATTTGATTATCAAATTATCCAGTGCTCATCTCTTTTTGTTTAATCATAGTTATATTATTTATGATTTTTTATTGCTCATTAAATTAAAGTTACTTTTGAAGAAATCAAATATTGCTCCTTTCTCTGACTCATCTCCGCCTCCTTTATTTTTATCAGTTTTCTAAACAGAACTCATAATAGACAGAAATTCTTTGAATTCAATATCACCAGAACCATCTTCATCAACTTATTTTATTAATTTCAATACTTCATCTCTATTTTAAGCCAAGCCTAAAGCAATCAAAGGATCTTCTAATTCTTCAACTCCAATACTACCTAATTTAATAATGATAATTTAATAAAAATGTAAAGATAATTTAATTCTTTTAAGTCTATTAATATTTCTTCCTTTTCATTATAATAAATCATACCTGAGCCATCGCTGTCTAAAGATTTAAAATATTTTCTCAAAACTAAAATTTCTTCATCTTTAAAATCAATATAATCTTCTTTTCCATGAGTTTTCAACCATTTTCTTTCATTATATGATGATTAAAACTTTCAATTTATATTTGTAAAATAAATTAATTTGGCTTCAAACTGCTGAATCTTACAACAAATTTAGACTGCTTGTATGTGATCTTATTATTTTTCTTTCCATCCTCATCTTTATCATCGCTCATTTTACTTTATCGAGTTAGTTAGCAAACTAATTAAATTAGCTAGTCTTTGTTGTAACTTTTAGTTATTGATTGATTGCTTGCTTGCTTGTTAAATATAAATAAGTTTTGAAATTTATAATAATTAAATACAGATTATTTCTTTGATAATAAATAATACTTCTATCAATTATTTTATGAAGTTAATTAACTAATTCATTTTCATCTAAAAACTATCAAATTGGATTTATTTACTAGATGATAGACTATGTTGGTTAGTTATAAAAATAGTTTCAATCTATCACATAAGCCATCGATTTTCATCATTAAAAAACAATTAAATAACCATAACATCATTTTATTAAATGCAAATTATTAATGAAATTATAATTGATAATGAGTATTTTTTTTATGTTTTACATCTAAAAGCATGAAATTGGTTTTATTTTTAATTCTATTATCTTAAAAAACAAGTATTTTTCATAAAAATAATGATTGAATATCAATTACTGTATAACAAATGTTATATATCAGAATAAATCGATCAAAAAAAAACTTAAAAATGAAATAATTTTAAATAAATTACAATTGAAGTTTAGCTTTAAATTAATTTTATTTTTGATTTGTAAATATTTAAGTATTTTGAGATTTTTTCAATAGTTCTCAACTTTTTTATTTTACTTTAAACTTCTCAAGTTAAATTTATTTCAGAAAAATAAATAATCATTTTTTCAGTAATATCTCATTCAAATTATGTATTAGTTATAATTATTTCATGCTAACAATTAAGTGGTCAATAAAATAAACATTCCTTTTAATTTTCTTAACAGACTTTTTACTTTTTACTATTTTTTAAAAATGATATCTAAATAACCCATAATTATTTTAGTTTTAAATTAATTACTTTTTAAAAAATTAAATTATCTAATAGAAAAAATATTTTTATGAAAAACTTTTTTTTGTAAATATTTTGTAACTTTTAAGTAGAAGATAACAAAGAATTTTAGTTTAGTATTTGTACTATATACCTTATTTATAATGAAGCTTTCTTTGATTGTTTTAAATTTACGAAAATGTTGATATAAAAATGACTTCCTTGATCTATTGAATAAAAAATAATGAAAGTTATTTAACTTGATGGATAAAAAATAATTCAAAGCTATACTATTCGTTTAAAATGATTATTTGTTATTGAATATCTTGTTCATTTTATAACTTATACAATTTTCAAATGTTTTAAAAATTAATTAGTATTTATTTGATGAATTTCGCACTTATGATTAGAATTAAACAATTAATTAATAAATTTTGAAATTGTGAATAAATCTATTCATTAAAAGATAAGTTTTTAAAAAGTAATAATTTCAAAATTTTTTATTATTTATTCATTTTAAAGCAACAAAGGATATAAAAGCATTCATAAAGTAAAATGGCAGCAAGTATTAATAGAATTTATATCATTTAGAGTTTGCGATAATTATTTTCTTAATTAATAATAAATAGAAGGTAAATAAGGTTGGGGTTTCGGTGGAAAAGACCAGAATGTCAAAATAGATACTTCATAGTAATTAGATTTATTATTTTTCATACAGCAAATTTTTATACTATTATGAAATTTTAAAATAGATAAGATCAGAAAAAATAAAATATTTGGGAATAGAATAATGAAGGTAAATATTTCATTTTTAAAATTTCAGTTTTATAAGTAAATATTTTAAATCATTTGAAGATTTGATTTTTGTACCTGATTTGACCCAAGAAGCTCAAGAATAGGAAGTAAGCAAAGTCTCTGCTCCACCAAATCAGCCAACAGTTTAAGTTTAAGATATTAATGAATTACAGAAATTTACTAAAATCAACACATTACCTCAAACAGTAAATATTTCATGAAACGAATATATTTATCTTTAAGTAAAGAGTTATAATAAAATTAAAAATCTAATTTTAGGAAGAAGGAGTAGATTTAAGCTAATTAATGCAAATACTTAGTCCAGTCGAAGATGTATATTTTATATAAACTAAAAATAAGTTAAAAAGCAATACTCTATATTTATAATTCAAAAGATTAAAGAAAAAGATGAAGCTTGGGAATTTTTGTAGCTAAAAACATAGATTTATGAAATAGTAAGATTTTTATAAATAAATAAATAAATAACTAATAGTATTTATTATATGAGCAAAATATAACAATTTTTACAAATCTTAGGTAAGTAATATGTATGGAGGCAATGAATTAATCGATGACGATGATGAAGATGATGAAAACTAATGAAATAGTTTTCAAAAAAATTAATAATTAAAATAAATTTATTCAAAAATGACAACTAAATTAAATGGAATTTACAAAGTGTTAGTTTAAAAAAACAATGATTTAAGTAAAATAGGGCATTTTAATAAAGCGATTCAATAGAGAAATATAATATAAATATTTACAAAAATATAAGTGACTTAGTTTACAAATTAAATACATATAGTAATTATTATCATAAATAATAACAAGTTAAAGATAATTTTATTCATTCATTTATTAAATTCCATTTATGCTAAATGGCTTCAAATCAAAATTCTTAATTGATTTTTTTATTTATTTTCCAACAATGAATTAATTATTATTATCATAATTATTTTGCTTGGCTACAGTAGTGTTATTATTTTAAAGATTGATTGATTGATTATTTCTTCTCTTACTTTTATATGTAGTAAAGGCTCTCATTCAATTTAATATAAAGTATGTTATATAGGATATTTATAAATTAATTTTTTGATTTTTTTGGGATACAGCTAAATTTATTTTTTAATTTTATTAATATTGTTGTGATTATTATTATTATTTTATAATTTTTATTAGCTTTGTCTTTTGTCTGATAGCACATATTTATTAAGCATTTTTAAGAGGTGCTTAATAAATTTGTCTTGAAATCTTTATTGCTATCAAACATATTATTCTTCTTCATAATTAAGAGAGAATTTCACATCTCTAAACTAGAAAGAATTCTCAAGCACATTTTTTTGCATAACTAGCTGGCTGGATAAATTTTGGTTGCATGGCAAATAGATTAAATATTATAAAAGTAAGCATGCAGACCAAAAAGGCTGAGAAAATATCTTCTTAGTAAAAAGAGTGAAAAGGTGATTAAAAGAGCTATAGTTGCTCGTAATTTAATGACTTCAATTATGAGGAGCAGAATAATAATAGAAATTTGAAAAACTTGAAGAACTTAAGGAAATTTTTATCATTTTTTATAGAGTAGATAAGTAGTTAGTTAATTAATTAATTAATTAGTTAGTTAGTTGATTGGTTTGTTATTATTTATTATAAAGTTTATTTTTACAAATATTTTGAAGCCTCTTTTTTTGGTTGAGGCAAATTAATTTTCATCCAATCATAGATTATTTAATATAAAGTAGATTTTGGTTTGAAGCGAAGTATAGATATACTATGAATTTTAAAAGAATTGTTTAGTTAAAATATGAGGATCGATCAGCAATGAGAAGGAGAGAATATGAGAAGTTAAGAGAAGTAAAATTTTTATAGTTAGTTATTAATGGATTTCCAATTGATAAATAGATACTTGATGATTTAGGTTGATTTATAATCAGATTGATTTCTGACTGATTGAAATGATTAATCATGTAAAAATCAACTGAAGAAAAACTTCTTATTGAAGTTAGTTTGTGTTTACTTTTTAATCAACCATTATTTATTTTATTATTTAGGTAATTAGCTATTTTTTTTTGGTTTTTTGTTAGATTTTGCATAATAATTTTAAAATATAGCAATTGATATAATAATTTGTTCATATTATTTATTCATCTATAAGCTGTTCAAAAATGACCATTCTTCAAGGCATTTAAGAGTTATAGACTAGGGTTTTGTTCTATGGTTTATTTTTGAGGGGCAATGAATTGCATTAATTGCTTTTAAATTAAGTCGAAGCTACTGTTGTCATCATCCTCCTCTTCTTCTGTTGACATGAAATTCAATGATGTCTAATCGTTCTTGGCATTGAATGTGTTAGGTAGTGATGGGGTTTTGAAATTTGCATTTGTACTAGAGCCTTGCTTTTAAGAAAGGATGCTTTGATTTGGATAGCTTTAATTGAATTAATTGGCTTGTCTTTATTAAAGGTTTACTAACAAATGCTTGAAAAGCTCAACTTCATCAGATTAATCTTAGTTCTGAGAACTATTATTTACAGCAGATGGTTAGTTGAATTTAGGAGTAGCTTCTTTAATGGCCTGTTTTCTGCTATTCTTTTAGAGATCCTCAGTTGGTTAGTTCTATTGTTATGAGTTGGTCAATCCTTGCAAGAGATTGAATAATAATAAGGATTATTGATATTCTGAGATTTAACTGATATCTTCATTTGCTTACTTTGGCACTGAGTTTCTGAGTTGATTCTTTTAAATATTCTGATTACGGTTTTATTATACAGCTGCGAAGTTGTTGGGTTATGGTTGAGCGATCTTGTTTTAGCTAAGACGAGCAGCTGAAAAAGCAGAAGAAGAAGGAGAAGTGGCTGAAATTCCAGTTGAGTGGCTTAACTAAGAGGTGCTGATATTGTCCAAATTATTAGCTAAGTTATTAACAAAATTCATGTTATTTCCACCGCTAGTGCTAATTGAATCAATCGATAATTTCTTTTTCTTAATTTGATTTTGCATGTAAGGAGATACCTCATTTAAGTCATACTATTTCTTTTAACTAATAAGTTATTCAAGATTCATTTGCGCACTATTTTTAAATAATAATAATTAATATTTGTTTTTAATATAGATATTTGTCTATTTCAAAATCATCTATCATCAAATATTATCACCAAAACGTTAATACTTGTTTATCTTCGTCATCTTAAAAAAAATACAATATCTTAAATATATGCTCTATTTTATTTACATTAATTAACTCGACAAAAAAACTTAACATTTAGAAATTAAATCAATCTTATTATATTCAATCGTTATTTTGATTGATACTGGTGTAATTTGTAACTTATTATTTTATTTAATTATACTATTGAAATAAAATCATAAAGGCATTAAACTTATCTTTATATTTTAAGATAAATGCTTGATTGATTGATTGATCATAACAAAAAGATATTAATCATTTCTAGAAAAAAGAAATAGATTTTGTAAAAGATTTATTACGCATTTAATAATTTCAAAAGATATCCTTAAAGATATTTGCGGGCAAATAATTGAAAAAAATTCTAAAGATTCTTCAAAAATCTTCTTTGGGATGATTTAAATTTTTCGAATAAGAATTTTGTGAAATTTTGGGTTTTTTTTTAAAGATTGATTGAAAGATTTATTAATTTATTGCTTAACAAACAAAATCTGAGGATCTCATAAAATTTGAAAATTGCTTTGATATTTTTTAAACATATTTTCAAAAATATATTTAAAAAAGGGACTTATCTCTTTACCGCTTTATTTTATTACCAAAAGAGCAACATTTTTCAAATCTTCAAAAAAAATTAGATTTTAATTTCACCCAATTTATTTTTTAAGTAAAAATGCTTTTCAAGATCTTTTTAAATTTATCACTTCATTTAAATTTCCATAAATTCTAAGAAAGATAATGAAAAATCGCTTCCTTTTACTGCATTAAAAATATTAACTTATAATCCAAACATGCGCTTTTATTATTTATTTAGATGAAATCTCATCAATTTTTTTTCTTTTTTAACATCTTTATTCAAATTTAGGAAATTTGGATTTGGATTTGGAAAGTAAAGTTTGATTTTTCTCTCTTAAGTATCAAAAACCGTTTTTGTGATTTATTGATTTATTTAAAATGGAAAAATTTTTAAATTAGTTATTTACATGTAGAACTAAATAAGATGAGTTTCAATATCAGCTGGCTCGAAAATTGAGTTTAGAAGAGATTGACTGATGAAATCGCTTGGGGAGACTTCTTAATCGACTCCGTTGTTATTGAATGAATCAAAATCTACTTCCTTATTTGCTTAGTTCTCATAAGGAATATTTTAAGTTAAGTGCTAGCATTGCTGATCAAGTAATTAGCTTAATTAATCAGTTATTCTTTTTTCATTTTTAGAGAGAAATTTCTTCTCCTTTTTGCTTAACACGTTCTAGTTAGCTGTTCCTAATATGCTGTTATTGCTATTTAATGCTTACTATTTCATTTTCTCCTAAGCGCTTAAGATTTAACTCCAATTCTTTTTCTTTGGAGCTCCATCAATTGATGAGTCTAAAACAGGCTTAATGTTAATAGAAGCAGAGTTGTTTTATGAAATCAAATGCAAGGGATTTTAAAGGATGTCGCCTAGATATAATTCAAAAAAATAAAATTTAATATTATAAAAAAATCAAATTTAGTAATAAAGCGGGATTAGATGTAATTAATAAATGGGTGTTTTAATTTTTGTTATCACATTTCGAATAATCGCAAATCAGTCATTTAATAATAATTAAATTATTTCTTTATGAATGGCTCATGAAATTATTAGTTCATTTACATTTATCAAAAAATCTTTGAAGCACTCTTACTAATTCCTTCAAATTAGAAAATCTTTATTTCTATGAAACTTTAGAAAGATTGAAAAATTTCAAAAAATTTGTAAAAGATATTTATGAGCCAAAATGCTTGGATAAGATTACATCTTGATAATAAAGAGATAACTCAAAAAAAAATTTTTGTTCAGATTCTAAAATTTGAATCAGTCACAATCTCTCTTTCTCTCTATCAATCAATATTATCTAACAATCAAATCAATCTTGATAAAATCTTTCAAATACTTTCTAACTAATTTTTAAAAATTTAAATCCATTCAATCTAAAAATTATAAATTTCTATACTTTATATAACTAAACTCCAAACAAACCAAAGAAAGGTTTATATTTTATCAATTTGAAAAATACTTTAGAAGCATTTATCAATTTTAAACTGTAGTAAATATTTTAAATATCCTTCTCAATATGTATCAATTCAATCATTAAGAATCAAAGATGTTTTTTGTTATATGAGAATTCTATTTTGGAATAATACTTGCTAATGTTGATTATTATACTTATCATCTGGTTTTCTCTTTCTTAATTTAATTAATTATTAATGAAATGTTTTTAAGTACTGATTTAACATTAGATTTTTTTCTCTTCTAATTTTTAGATTGATTGAATTTATTTGTTAGAATACTATACAGGAAATGAATTCTATTTTAATGTTCTCTTATGTGTATAAATGTAAAATGAGTGCCGTTTAAATGAACTGTAATTTGGATCTTAAACTTGGTTCAATAATTTTCTATTATTCTCGCTTTAATTTGAAGAAGGCCTTAATTTAAAAATTACCTGATTCAGGTGAGCTATTCAAATGTGATATCATAGGAGTCATATCTTCATAGAAATCTTACTGTCTTTCGTCTATTTATGTAAAAAAAGTTTAAAAATGTGTTAGAAAGTATAACTTTTTAAAACTATATTTGCTGCTCAATTAAAAATAACACAACCCCAATTAATAGCGTACTTTACGCTTGTTTGCTCATTTTAAATTATGAAATAATCTGTTTGGTTTAACTCAAGTTTAATTTTAGAGCCAATAAATGAAACCTAACAATCCTCTCACTTCCCTTTCTCTTCTAAGTATATAACAAGTAATCAGTGTCTGATAAGCTTATAAGAAATAGAATAGTTTAAATTCTTTAAAGATGCTTTTGATCAATGAATTAATCTAGTAAATTATAATTCTATTTCCACTCTATCACTGACTGCATATATCAATTAATCAAACTATGAATAGAGAAACGATTGAATGAGAAAGCGGATGAATAAATGAGGCGATTGATAGATTTGCAATTTGTTATTTATCTTTGAATAATTGATAGAGTGATTAATTGTTTGTATCTTAGTAAGATCTATAAAAGAACAAGAAAGGGAATAAGAAAAATTAATTAACAAATCAATTGACTTTTAGAGCTTTAGGAGTTGTAAAAGTATTTTTCACTCTTCAAATTTAAAAATATAAATGGGTTGGAGCAGAATGTGTGTAATTTTAGAAGCATGATTGGGAAATGTATTACTTTTTAGTAGGTGCTTAGCGTAGTCGGATTAGATAGCTGAGGCGAAGTTAAGTTGCTGGGTTGGAGCATTCTATTAAAGTGAATGAATTTGATTTGGTAACGAAGAATTTGCTTAGCTGCTTGAGATTTGATTTTGTTATTTTTGTTGTTGTATTTGCTGGCTTTGCTAAGCTGAGGCGCTATTTGCATTCAAATCCTTAGTGACATTTGTCTTTCCAAACTCTTTTTCGAGTCTGTTAAAGAACTTTTAGGCATGAGAACGAATTTAAGCGCCTGTTCTAGTTCCAATGTGCTCCTCTACCTTCTTCCAATTCTTTCCGTAGATATTGAGTCCTTCGAGGAATTTTTGGTGCTCTTCTTTAGTCCATCTGCCATGTTAGGAAGCAGCTGAAGAAGATTAAGCATTAACACCAGCAGCCTTGGAATGGGCAGAAGCATTTTATTAGAATGCATCGCAGCCACTAGCAGCTAGGCTACCAGCCTAGACTGAGGAGAGCTGATTAGCTCTAGGAGAAGCTGAATACATGCTGTTATTAGCGTTGTTAAGTTATTGTAGGAGTAATACCTAATTATGAATGCTATTTTCATCGCTAGTGGAACTCTAGCAGCTTTATTTATTGTCCTTTGTAGTCATTTAAATGCTACGCTTGTGTCAAGTAATATCTAATGAATATCCAGAGTAGAAATATGGAATGATGACTAGAATTTTTTTTGTATCCTGTTCGGATTTTATTTGCAATTTATTTGAGGATTCTCTCCTTTAATTGTTGGTATATGTTTGTTTTTTTGATTGTTTCTTTGAAAACTTGTTAGATTGTTTGTTTAATTGATAAATTGATTAATTGATTGATTCTCTTTTGATTTTTGTTTTTTTCAATTTTTTAATAAAAGTATTGATTGTTTGATAAAAGCTGTTTTTAATTCTTTAATAAAGAGTTCAGTCATATAATTTGTTTATCAAACTATTTATCTATCTATCAATCAATCAATCTTTCTTTCTGTATTTATAATCAAATCTCTCACTCTTTCTTTGCTTTTTGCAAATAGATCTGTTTCTTGTTTCATTCTCTTTTTTTTTGCAATTATGAATTTACTTACTAATTATCAAGCAATTATTTTTTGATCCATATATATTTATCAAGCAAGGATCAAGAAAGCAAGCAAGCAGATAGATAGATAATTAGATAAATTCTTTCTTTTTTAATCTAATTTTTGTTTGTTTCTACTTTTCTATTTTAAAATGATAAAGAATTTGATTTGCTTGATAGAAATCATGCATATTTATCAAAACAAAAATCTGAATTGAATATTATTAATTAAATTAAATGACCCTTAACAAAACTCTTTTGACATTTCACTAATAATTTAATTAATAAATTTTATAAATAGTCGATCATTTGTATTGACAAAAACCCAACTAAAATCAATAAATAAATAACTTTCGCAAAAACAATAATAATAACAAAAAGTTGATGGAAGAATTCTAACATATTAATAATTAGAGAAATAGAAAGTAGCTGCCAAAATCTTATTAATTAAATTATGTATTTAATTTATTGTTTGTTTATTTTTTGAGTAAAGAAGCAAGTGAGAGTAGAGTGTGTTTGTTTGATTAATTAATAAGGTCATTTGCCTTTCTAAATTTGAGCATATATTTTTAATAGTAATTAAAAAAAGATCCATTGTAAAATATAAATATATATTAAAAAAGTCTAATTTCGAATTTAAATGAATTCTTTTGTTAAGTAAATTCTAACTAAATTAAAAAACAAATAGAAATCAATGACAAGTAAAAATATATATAAGGTCCAAATCTAAATGCATTGATCATCGCTATCAGTATTTTTATTCTAAAATGATTGAGCACTGCGCTGTTTTCTGCGTCCCCCCCAAAAAAAACGAAAATTAATATGTAATAGATTCAAATAAACAAAATAAATAAAAGACTAAGGTAGCAAATCTATTTTTATATTCAAGAAAATATATACATATATTTAAAGAGTAAATTGGACGTTTACCTAGATATAAAAAGTTAAGTTTCGCTTCATTATTTTTGGTCACATTTACGATAGAAATCGCTTGATCAAATTCATAAATTTGTTTTTATCAATTATTAACTGATACGACATGCTACTTTTAGACTAATAAATCTAATTGCATGAAAATTTAATAAATTAGCTCAGAAAAGAAACATATCTTTTTCTTTTCATTGATTTTGTTTATTTAAATAACATACAAATTTATTTTTCTTTGATCTTTCTTTGCAAATTCTTTCTTTCTCTCTTTTGTTTCCTTTTCCTAATCAAACAATCCAAAACAAAGAAATCCCGATCCAATCGAATATATTTTTATATGCAATAGAACAAGCAAACCAAATAATTTTTCATTCTTCTCCTAAAAAAAGCGCATTTCATTTTATAATGCCTGGCCTATGCATATTTTTTTATTCTATCTAATCTTAATATCTCAAAATTAAGTCATTAAGAATCTACTCTACTACAAATCTTACGTCAAACATTTTTATTATTATCGTTGTCTGTTATTTCTTTCAAACTGAAAAATTAAATAATTAGAATAGTTCTCCTTTCTATCTTTTCAGCAAACTTTCTCAATCACTCCCATTAAAATAAATCTTTCCTTTCTTTATTAATCTATATAAATCATCACGCCAAATCCCAATAAAAACAATAAAAGATTATTTTTTAGAAAAAAAACTTACTTGATTATATCTTTTTTATATTTTTATTATTGTTTTCCACCATTTATTTTTTTAAAAATGCAGTTAATATTCTAATTTAGAAATAAGCCATAGCTTTTTTAAGTTTTTAGGGATAAAATTTTAAAATATGAATCAGCTGTAGCCAAACTAACTACAACAACGAAATTAAAACAATAAATTATCAAAAATTTTGATAAGAAAAGTATAAAATGTTGTTACAATAATATTCTTCTACTAATCTGATGAGAAGCTAAAAATAAATTCTTTTATAAAAAATTTAGAAAATGATGCTAAAATAAAGAAGAACTGGATGAAATGCTTAATAACTAATAAAAATATAGATATATATCTAGAGTATTCTTTGATCATCAAGAAATATCTTTAGAAAAAATTTAATATCCTAACATCTCTCTTTTTAGATAATAACATATAAATGCTCCTTTATATTAATTTTTCTATTCCTAAAACTGATTTTATAATACGCAATTTTTCATTTCAAAATACTTACTATCACTCAAGAATCTTATTTTTTATTCTAGCATGTAAAAAAATATCTTTGACCTACATGAAAGCATTCTTGATAAAAATTAGAATGCCTATCTATGATTTTTTAATATTGAAATTCAGCGTTACTTTAAGGAAATTTAAATAATTATCTGATTTCTTATAACTGGCGATTTAACTGGACAAATAAAGTTATCAAAGATCTTTTAAAAAAAACCTAACAGCTATTAATACAAATTAAATTTGATTCTAAAACAAAAAGAATCTAGAATACTTTTTGTTTTAACCTTTTAGATCAATGATGTTTAAATTCTTTCTAAATAGTAAGTATAATTTTAAATATTTATTGATTTACATTCTTTCTTTTATTTTGGAATAAATTTTAATTTTAAAGAGATAAAATCAGATTTAAATTTATCTAATTTAAACTCAATAAATTATAGAAGATAATACAAATTATCTTTCTTTTGAATTATTTTATCAATACACGAAGAAAACTTTTAAAGAATTCAGCTTAAATTAAAATAATTTATATTTATCCCACCGTAATTATGTACTCTGTTAAATTGGTTCTTCAAGTAATAGTTGTTAGTAATATTAGATTATAAAATTAAATTAATTCAGCTTCTCTTATGTCCCTATAAAATAAATTGCTTAACTTTTGATTCCCTTCTTATTTTAATTATTTTGGCTTCAATATATTCACAAAAGGTATAAAAATAATATTTTTATCTCATTCAATTAATTACCATTAGTTTTCAACATATTAAACAACTACAAAATCATAATTTTGTTTAAATCAATCAAAGTATCCTGAAATAAATACATTTCTTTTTTATTAAATTTATATCTTTTTTCTATTAATTTTGCGCGTATTTTAAAATTTTAGCTAATGACCAACAAAGAAATAAATAGTCTACAATACAAGCTATTTTACACTTTTATTTTATTTAAGTAATAATTTATTTTGCAACAGTTCTAAGCAAAAACTAATACTTTAACCTTATCTTTTTTAACTAAAATACATCATTAATATAATTGAATTTATTTTAAAATAAATATTAGCTATTTTCAATAAGTAAGATATAGTTTTATAAATATAAAAAACATAATTTTTAAAATATATTTAATGTAATTAATTATTGTCATTTTTTAAATTTAGCTCTGAAACTTTATTACTTATTGTATAATAAATGGTGTTAATTAATTACTTATGTTTTAAAATTAATTATTATTTTATATGTATTATCATTTTATAAAACTTTTTTTGCATAATTCCCTTCTGAATTATTGAAAAATTTGTTAAAACAGTATAAAAACTTATTGTATTTAACTAATTTTTTTATTATTTGGAAATATTTTATTTTAAGAGTTATTAGATAACATATTTAATATACTATAAACTCTCATAAATTAGCATCAAATTATTTTACTGTAATTTCTCTATAAACCCTACAAAAAATATATAATATAAATTTAAATTGAAAATATATTTATTAAAGTACCTCCTTTTTTTAGTAAATAACATAATTCTTACTTTATAAAAAAAATTATAACTTTATAATAATTAGATATTCTAATAAAAATATCAATTAAATTAATCAATCTATTTTTTAAACATAATTTTTTTAATTAGGTGAAATTTGATAATCATAGTATTTTATCATACCATTAATTTTTATTTTTTTATTTAAAAAAATTTTTATTATGAAATTTTATAAAAATAAATTATTCCATTTATAATTTGATAGATAATTTAAAAATATTAAATGAAATTATTTCAATCTAATAGTAAATCAATGATTAATTGAGTGAATAAAATAAAAAGCAAACATTATTTATTTTAAAATCAAATAAAAAATATTACTTGATTCTGTAAGAGATAAATGTAATATTTTTTTTGTTAAGAAAGAAAAATATAATGATTAAATTTAAATGAATAATAATCTATCTAATATATCTTAATTAAAATATCTTTTTTTTAAGAAACTAAATAAATTAATCACTATTTCAACATTACAACATTACAAACAATTTAGAATAATTTTGTAAAAATATTTAGATTAAAATAAACGAATTTATAGCTTGCTTTTTGTTTTTAATTTTTTATTAGAAATTAATTTTGATGATAACAAAATATCTTATGTCAAAATTAGAAAAGATTTATCATCGTTTATTATCAAAAATTTAAAAACAGAAAATAAATGATGAATAAATATTTTTTAGATGCTCTATCTATCAATAATGATATTTTTTTCTTCTTTTATGAATATTCTATAAAAATGTGGATTGGCTCTTCAGTTCACCAGATACGAACGCAAAAAAAAACAACAATAATTATTATAATAACAACAATAACTTTAAAAGGGGTATCTTATTTGTAAATGCCTTTTTTTTAATAATATCTTTTAGTTGACTTCTAAATCTAATTAACACCCTGAAATATCATTAATAATTATAATCAATCAACTTTTTTGCTTTAAAATTTTTTGAAAAATATTTGATTAATGATAGGTTAGGAGGAAATAAAAACACAGCCAGAATAAGAAAAGATGATATCACCTAATAATTAATAAAGGTTGTCTAATAACCAAGAAGTTAGAAACAGTGGGGATTTAACATCTTTGAATAAAAATGGAATAAATGCTCGTTAAATTGACACTAATTTTCCAGCAACTAACTGTTTAGCACCACCAACATAAGAAGATCAGAAACATAATGATGTAATTTAAAAATTTAGATATGAATTTCAAATAGAATTATCAATTATCTTTTTATAAAGGGTTTAAGAAAGTTCTGGTGGGGCTCAGCAGGACCTTAGAACTAAGGGTTTTAAGATGGAGGAAGAAGAACCATTTCCAGCATGGATGGAATAGCATTTGATAATATTAAAGATAGTATGTTTGATTAGAAGATTATTGATGCAATTGAAAAGGAGTTGGAATTGGAAGATGAAGAGAACGGCAATATTTTTAAGGATGAAGGAGTAACAAGGAAAAAGATAGCAGAAATCAAAAATTTATTAAATGAAGAAGAATTCATCCTTGATAATCTTCTCAAAATGACCAGAGAAATGAGAGATGTGCGTAAAATTTAAGATCTTATTGAGGCTGTATGCAGTGATATTTATAAAAGAAAAACTGATAAAATATTAAAGCTAGATAGAATACTGTGTCAAGATGATTAGTAGTTAAAACAAATTTAGTATTTAGAAAAGAAAATTCGTAAAGCAGAGGTTGAGGTAAAAGCCTTTAAAAAATTAGGTGAAATTAAAACTTAAAGATAGGCAGGAAGATATAAACCAAATCCCCAGTAAATAACTACTTTTTCAATAGACGATCAAAGTAGTGTTTATGATTGGATTGTAGATATAGACCTTGTTACATAGGTATCTAAAGAAGGATGGAAAATTACTCTTAGCAATTGCTTTTACAAATTATTTGGCCATCTATTTAGCAAAAACAAAGAGATTTCAAGTAAGCTCAAATAATTTATGATTTATTAAATTTCCAATTAATTGACTTTTGAATATTGTCGATTTCAAAAACGTTTTTTTGGAATTTTTCATTATTTTATTTAGGTTTTCAACAAGCATTTAATAAAACCAAGAAAAAAAATGCATAAATTTATAGATAATATTAAAATTTTAAAAAAATGTAAATAGAAAGAATATTTTTGTTATTTTTGGCTTATCAAGAAAAAGAATGTCTTTTGATATTTTATAATATTGAATATTAATAATTTAAAAACGTAAAATTAAATGCAATTATTAATTAAATTTTTAAAATAGGTACACAAGCAAAAGATGAAATTATTCAAAACTAGATGCTTGAATTTAGAATAAAAGAAGAAGAGGAAACAAATGGATATAGTGAATTGAATAGATAAATTGTCCAAGGAAGCACTAATAGTACCGAATAAGTAACACAATCTAATTATGGAGGAGCTATGGTTGCTGTAGTTGGTCTCTATGATAAGGGTAAAACCTTCGTGCTTAATAATTTGACACTATCAAATCTACCTTCCGGAAAGAAAATAACCACCAAAGGTATTTCCTTCAAGCATGTAAATGTGGATAGTGGTACAAATCTGATCTTAGTAGATACTGCTGGTTCTTACTCACCAGTAAAGATTAACAATGAACTCTCTATCATTGAAAAAGAAGCAACTGAAGTATTTATTTCAGACTTAGTTTTTGAAATATCAGATTACTTTATTTGTGTTGTGAATGATTTTACATCTCTTGATCAAAGATACCTTGATAAATTATCTAGAAATTTACAAAACTCACCCAAAAAGACATTTAGAGAAATAATAGTAATTCACAATCTAAAAGAAGTAGAAAGCTCTGAAATCCTTGAACATGTATGGTAAACTCAAGTTACCCAAATTTACAACTCAGGCTCAATATAAAAAACTAAAGTTGCAGCTAGGTGCTCAGAAACAAACTAACTACTAGAAAAGCATGTAGTATGGTTCAAAACCCTCTATACCAGACACATTTGTTTAGCTAACGATGATTCAGAGCTTGGTAAATAAGTCAATCCATGGGTATTCTCTCTTCTAAGATATTGGCTCAAAGCTGTATTTGTTCCTGTTGAAAGGTATAAAAATTTTCCTAAAATAATTTCAAATTTAGTATTTTCCATGATAATAACATGAAGTATTTATTATGAACAAACTAAAATGATATTTTGTTTGAAAAAAATACTCTTCAATATATAAAAAATAACTTTTAGCAAAAATTATTTCAAATTTTATTTAGAATTTAAATAAATTAAAAATTATTAATAATAGACCCGTTCCTGTGATAGATTAATTGATGAAATTTTCAACTCTCTAGCTTTCTAAATATTTTAAAACTGGTGTTTCACTATAGTTAGTTGAAACAGATGAATAATTAGTTAAATACATTAGAACAAAAGACTATCAAGAATCTAAATTCCGCATACCTCAAATGCAAATTGATAGTAGTGGAATAGTAATGACCCGTCCTGATAATTTTATTCCAACTGTTGACATTATAGCAAATGAGCAATATTAAATTTGGATGGACGTTCCCAGTCTATCTAAGGATGATATTATTATATATAGATAGAATGTTATTACTATAGTTAAAGGAACAAAGCGTAGGCCATATGAAGACGATAAAAAATTAGATAGGAATGAGAGAAGATATGGAGATTTCACATTAACTTTTAAAATTCCAGAGATCTATGAAAGAAAATGGTCATCTTATGATGTAGAAAATGGTGTACTCAAAATTATTTATGATAGAGATTAAGAAGAAAACAATACTATTTGATAAAGCTATTCTGAGTATTTTTATTTAGGTGTATATTATTTATTATTTTAAAATATAAATTAATATAAAATAAGAATACTTATTTATTTATTAAAAATCTTTAAATTTTTTTTATTTTAATTTTAAATCCATTCTATTTTAAAAGTTGAATTATTCTAATTTATATTTAAAAATAAAATTTATTATATATATTTAACTAAAAATGCAAAGAGCTTTTTGCCTTTTTTGTAAAATTATTCTTGAATTAAAAATTTTTCCATATTTAAAAAAATATATGAATATATTTTGATAATCTAATTTTCATTTAGCATTTGATATATAAGAATTACGAACAATTTTTTACCTATTTATTATTTGTTTGATAATTAATGATGCTTATATTTGATATAATTAGGGCAATCAGTGTGTAGTTATTATATTAATTGTTGCTGTCTTTTTTTTCAAATTACAGTGAATAAATACTTACACTGATTTAAAGATAATTTATCTATCAATTTAATAGTTTTATCAACAGAAATTTATTTGCTTTTTAAACCTTTTTAACAAAAATATAAAAAAATAAAAAACAAAACAAGTATTTTGATTTTATATTTTTCATTAGAAATGCAAATCTTAATAAACAAGTCTTCTGATTTTGCTAATTGATAATATATATTTGTCTGCAAATTATTAGTTGATATTATTACCACTATTGTAAAAAAAAATTAGTAAAAGATTCAATATTAAAACAATTTACTTAAAATAGAATGTTAGATTTGTCAAATTTAATACTTTAGACAAACCTGATCTAATTACTTTCATATCCTCTTCCAACAACTTGTTTTGACTTAATGATAGAATTAATAATATGGAATATATTAAAATTTTTAGATAAATTACTTAAAATAGAGTGTAAAGTTGTAGAGCTAATTTAATGAAGAAATACAATTAGCTATAGCAATAGCTCCTTATTTAGCGATATCGTTGTTTCTATTTTTAATATTTTAGATTAATTGCCAATATTTTATTAAGAATATTACGTTAAACCAATAGTGAGTACTTGTAAATTTTTCAAATCCTTAATTCCATCAAATAAATCTGATGTTCCTTAACATGAAAAGGTATTTTCTCTATTGTAAAAGTAAATTATTAGAATATTATATATTCTTAAATAAATACCTAAGTTGTAGATGAAGCTCCTTTAATACTGTAAATTTGGGAAGATGTGATGCTATTAACTACCCAGCAGCACTGTTTAATTCATTTTTGCTTTTTTATAATTAAATAAGACTTTGAAACTAATCTATCGAAAATATTTACACTAAATCTAGTTTGAGAATATTCAAATTTGATAGCTTTGACATAGACTAAAAGAGTTGATTGACTCCTTCATTTTTTGTTTTATTTTCGCTAATAAAAGATAGATATAATAAATATCAATAGTTAAATAAAAATATAAGATTTACAATAAATCAAGATCAATTCTTTGTAGTTACTTGCATTTTTCAATAGCTTCTGCAAACTTTTAGATTCCATCACTTTCAATTTAACTTTTTCTATATATTATAATATGTAAAAAACTATTAATAGTTAAGATCAAAAAAGCAGGCAAAAAATTACCTCAATACAATTTTTAGATTTTTCAAGTTAATACAATTGCCAATACCTTGTCCAAGGATAGCAAAAGAATTATTTCCAACATTTACCTCACTATTTTAAAATACATTTTGATGAAGATAAGCAAATTTCATAAATTTTAATTACTCTAAATTCAAATTTAATGTGTCAAGATCAGTCATTTTTGAAATAGAATCAGCCAAATCTTAGAAGTTGCTTTCAACCAATACATTTTCACTATATTTATTGTAAATATATTTATAATACTGAATTTATTTCAACATATTGTAAATTTACATAAACTTAATCTTCAAATATTAAAGTTTATTCAATTAGCTTAACGCATTTGTAAAGTCTTTAAGTTGTTCAAAATTGAGTTCACAGCAACTGTCAATTTAATAAAAATAAATTTATAATAGGTTTTAAATAAAACTATAATTACCTCAAATTTAACTTTAAGCTCTACAAATTGGTAAATTTAATTAATTCTTATGTGTACTCATTACTATTTATATCTTTAGATTCCTTTAATCTTTTATGTAAAAAAAAATTCATATCATAATGATTAATTTAAATGAAAAATATTATTTAAAAAATGAAATTATTTTTACGCAAGATCTAAAAACAACTTGGTAGTTTATTCCTTATTCAAATCTTTAAGCTAAATTTTATAAATGAATAATATTAAATAAACTTTATTATATATAATCCTATTATTGTTTGTTTACTTTTTCAAAAGAATTTGCTTCAATCATTTTTTGTATCAACTAAATTATATATTTGTATTGTTTTCTTTACCTATTAATTTACAATAATATCCTAAACAAAAGTTTATCTTTTTATTATAAAAAATTGATTATTCATATCTTTTTATCAAATTCTGATGAGAAGTTTTTTTCAGCGGAGTATTCAATCTCAGGGCTTTATTGATTAACAAGTTATTAAATATTAATCAATCTGAAAGCCAGAGATTGTACAAATCCTAATAAAAATAAATTTCTATAAGCCATTGAAACTCTACTTTTTTAAGAGAAACTAGCTTTTTTACTTATCTTTTAATTTTTAGTTATAGCATCTATTTCTAATTACAGATTTTTTTTTTTGTAATAGAGAGATAAATAAATAGTGATAGGAAACACCTATAACTATTTATCATTCTAATAGAAGTTAATATAAAATTAAATAAATTTATTTATATAATAGTATTATATATATATTTATGTATTTCGTATGTAGTTTATCATAATTTAAATAAATTTATTTGAGAATTTTATTTAATTTAAAATCATAAAAATTAATTACAAAACAAAAATAAAATATAAGGTAACTTTTAATTTATAATAAATAACATTTTAAAAAACTAGATTAGCAAAAATGAGAAATAAATTTTATAAAAACTTTAAAGTATCAAACTTTAATTTAATTTTCTTCATTAGATTTTCTGTTTTCATCAGAAATTTAAAGATTTTTAGATGGTTGATTTTCTTCATCTAAGTAAATTTCAGGTTATTACAATATGGCTGTACTGCGTTCATTGGTTTCTTTAGGATCAGATTTATTTTATGTTTTTGATGTATTAATGCTACTGCTGTTTTAGCTTTCTTCATTAATATTATCAATTAATTTAAACAAGTTTTCATACTTATCTAAATTAGTGGGATTTACTTTTAGATTGAATCTTTTTTGGTTATTATTTTCTAGCTTTCTTTTTTGACTGCTCATATGTTAATAACCAAATCTCGAAGTTTGTTCTCCTTTCTTTAAGGACTCACATTATTGGTTTAATTAGTTGTTTTTTGGTAGAGGGGAGTCATTATTATTTGTAGAACAGGCCTATTAAACAGAGAGCTTTGCTAACTTGTTTACAGGCTCTTCTAGAATGATTTCAGATTTTCTATCTTATTGATTTTCTTTACTGAACATATTTATTTTTAAATAATCTTTTTATTAGTATTGATTTTTTTCTGTAGCTGTATATGCATTTGTATTTATTTTGCCTTTAAAGCTAAGAATAGAATTTGGTTTGGTGTTATCATAAGAGATATTCTTGCTATTAGAAGGTGATGAGTTATTATTTTTCAATGTCAGACTCGGTCTTTAAACTAGCCTCATTTAGTTTTGAATGAACTTTTACTCATGAGGAGATTACTCACTGTCTTCGGTAAACAGAGTCTTTTTGTAGGGTAAAAACTTATCAGATTATTTTCTTCCTGTGAATTATTCTCTATTAATGTGGAAATTTTGATTGAATTATTAATTTTAGTTAAACTAATTGCTCACATTATTGCTGTTACTGACAAAAGAAAGACTTTTTCTATAAACTTATCTAGCAAATTCTCTTTAATTCTGAGGAGATATTATTTTGTTTTATTATTAATTAAAGTAATCAGTATAAACGAACTTATCAATTTAATCTTAATTTTGCTGAGTAAGACATTCTTCGTTGAGTGTATTTAAATTTGTGTTAACTTTACTGTACTAGTAAGCATTGTTTTCAGTTTTTTGATCTGTCTCTTTCTTTTTGAGAATAACTTCTTCTAATGTTATTTCAGAGCTAATTTCAATGACACACAACTTAGAGAATTTATTGATAAAGAAACACAAACCATAAAAAACTTACATGGTAAGAGTAAATAGGATAAGTGACCAAATAATCATAGTATTTTTTGTAGTAAGTGCATAATAAATGTAGTAAATTAGGAAGGAAATGAATATTAAAATGTTTATAAAAAACAGAGTAAAAATAGAATTCACTTCTTTCTTCTTTAAAAGGTAGTTTTCCTTCAAGCTCTTATAACTTCTCTTTGTTTAGAATGAAGCCTATACATTACAAACTCTACATTTATGCTTATTGTTAAAACTGTAAATAAGCAGACATTTGCGATGAGCATAGCATTTTTTAGTACACTTACAGACCACAACTAGTTCATTAGAGTCAAATTGTTTAGTATTTTATTTTGATTTTTTCTCATTTTATTTATTTGTTTATTTAGTGCCTTTCTCTTCATCTTATTATACAACTTCTTCTCCTTGTTCTTCTTTGTTTTCTTAATCTTCCTCTTCTTCTTAATCTTCTTCTTCTTCCTCCTCCTCTTCAACCTCTTTTTCTGTATTTAAAGCTTTTTTTTTATCTAGATACTTCGAATTACAAAATCTACACTATTCTTCTTCTGCTTCACCTTATTATGTGTTATTTATTTCTTATTGTAAATTCTACTTTTGATAACTGAATATTTCTTCGTTTTGAGTTGCTAGCTCTAGGTTAATACATTTCTTCTTTTCCTCTTCCATATATTTCACAAGTTAAGTAAATCCAAAGGGTTGCATTTTTTAATTAGTCATCTCAATACCTTGTTAATTAAGGGATGATTTTCTTTTAAACATGCTTGCTTGGTCTTTGTTGGTTCTATCTTAGTTTCTAACCATTGAGTCTTCTTTGAAAGACTTAATAGAAAATTGGTGATTAATCAACGGTGATTTAGTAGCTTAACTAGAGTATCCTTGATAGTCATTACTTTGGCTATATTAAATATTAAAATATTAGATCTAGAAAATTAAATTAAATAAATCATTTTAAATGAATTAGAGAACATATATTTTAATGTTTAGTGTGATATTAAATAAAATATTAAAAAATACAATTAAGGAGAAGTAATCTTTTTTTGAACGGAGTCTAAATTTGTCTAAAAGTTAACGTTCTTACTTATTCTTCTTTCTTTAGTCCTACAAAAGGACTCTTCCCTATTTGCGTCTTTTATTTCTGAGTGAATGTTGTTTGATTTCATTTGTTGGCTTACCAATTTGATTTGTTTTTTTTATTTTATTTTATTATATTTATTGTTTAATAGAGTGGGTTTTTACATCTACTTTTAAAATTCAAAATAATACCAAACAACAAAAACTCCCTTTGTAAAGGCTTACAGATATCTTTTTGGTATCTTTTAATTATTTAATTATATTAAATAAGATAACATAAAAATCCTTTCTGTTGATCAAAAATTTATGATTTATAATTCAATATTTATTTCTGATATTCTCAAAATATATCACGTCATCAATCGTTTTTTTTATATTATTGCTTATTACTAAGATTGAATTTATTTAAATTCTTAAAAATAATTTTTTTAATCCAAAATAATAGTTCTTTATATCATTAAAATTAAATATTTCGGTAAACTAAAAATATTTTACACATTTTTATTAAATAATTTGTTATTTTTTTCGTTTTTAAAAATAAAAAAGATTACATAAAGAAATCCTCATTTTAATAAAATATTTTTTATAACCTCTAATAAATATCATTTGTTTAATTAAAAATGATTATTTTTAATAAATACAATAATTATATTGAAATAAATTTTTTTGTTGTTAAAATTTACTAACCATATTTAAAAATAATCTCAAAATAAAATTATTTTGTGAAAAACAAATTTAATTGGATAAAATAACATTAATATTTTTAAAATTCACTAACACAATTACATGTACGTAACAAAAAATTAAAATTATTTATAAACTTAGATTTTTAGATAAATAGATATAGGTTTGTATTAATTTTTTTTAAATAAGGTATCAATAAATAGATTTTTCACTATTTGTTGTAATATTTTGCTACTTATGCTGCTTACATTTTTCTTTTTTTTATAAAAAATAATGATTTTTCGCTTATATAATGAAATTTACTTAAAGATAAAACAAAAGGATTTTTAATTATTTGATTTGTTTAGCTAATCTAATTAGCGTGAGAATCAATTGAATAATCTTCTTCTAGTATATAACTTTCTTTGATTTCTGAATATTAATAAAAATTGAAATTTCAATTAAATAAAATTTAATAAATTTTACCTTTTTTAACAGAGCTTACCCTTGTAATCAGAGAGGAATTATGCTTCAGCTGAGGAGAGTAAATATTTGAATTTAAATCTAATAAAACAAATGGAAATTTGCAACAAAAAATATAATATAATAAAATTACTTTCTGATGATTTTAATTATTATCTAAATTCTAAAAGATTCGTTTAATTTGAATCGTAAATCATTTTACTTTATAATGCTAGTTACTACTACTCTTAACTTTTGTATGTTTCACCATGTTCATATTATTAATTTGCAGAAGATGAATTCTTATTTTGAGAAAAATAACCTGTCATTTTGAAGCTTTATTCCTACTATGTATACTTTGAAAATTGACTCAAAGTCTTAATATTCTTTTTAATTAATTTTATTTTCAAAGCCGTACCTAATTTGATTAAATTAGACATTTTAATGGAACTAAAGCAATTAGGGAATTTTTGCTTCAAATAATAAACTATTTTTTGGAAAATATTTCTATTTGCTTCTTACTATGGCAATATTTTAAAGTATTATTAGAATAATAGCTTAAAAAAGAAGTACAAATTTAGAATAAAGGCTATAATGGATACTACCCAGCTGAATTAGTAATTATTTTAAACAAATTATGAATAGAGAATACTAAAATTCAGAGTATATAAGCATATTATAATTGATTAGTAATGAAGCTCGTTGAATATCTATAAATCGTATGGCTTAATCCTAATATTTACAACTAGATAGAAAATCATTATTGAGTTTACTATGCAGGCCTAAAAATTTAATAAATTTAAATAAATTAAATAAATAGTAAGTTTAGTTAAAAATTTTATATTCTAAAAAAAAAATAATATAAAATAAGTATTGTAAATACTCTTAAAATGATTGATTATCTTTAAAATTTTAATATTTTTAAGTATTTTATATCCTAATATAAAATATTGTAGTTTTTAAAAAAATATTATGCAAAATATATCAAAACTGACAGTATATCACTTATTAATAATTCACTAAATCAATAAAATTTTTAATTAATCTTACTTTAATTACTAGCTAATCTTGCAAAAGAATTAAGGCTATTATCACTAAAGTTTTATAGAAGAATTTAGTTAGTTCCCAATAATAAAATTGATATTTATATTCTCCAATCAAAAAGAAATATTGACTCATTTAGGTTTTTAATGTTTTTTTAATCAAAGCCTGCCTCATTTTTAAGAGAAAAAGAAGAGGTATGACAAAAGAAATAATAAGTAATGCTGGCAATATGAATGACAATATATATTTGAAATGGTTATCATAATTCCAGCACAATATATTTAAATCTATGAAAGAGTATACTTCATCACCAATTCGTCTACAGTCTATAGATTTTGTTAACATTAGTACTAATGACGTGTAGTAATAATTAAAGATAAATATCAAAGCAGTAATGTTATATCTTTAATTTATTTTTTCTTTTTTTATAAAATGTCTGATTGAATTATAAATTTTAAACATAATAATCGTGTATAGAGGAAGAGAGAAAGACCATAAAACTTTTTAAAACCACAGTGGTGCATATTATTACAGGCTATTTGGTAAGAAGCAAGTGATAGAATTAACATATATTTCAAGAGGATTACCAGCTGATAGAGCTATATAACTTATTGGTAGTATCCTTTGAAATTGTACACCAATAATTGATACAATTTATAAATGATCTATCATAATCTTAGAATAAGACTGAGAATTGTCTGTTCTAGCTATTTTTGTTAATAAATATTTAAATAAAAATATTATTTAATTACAATTTTACCTGAGTTACTTAAATATATTAAATCTAAAAGCTTTAAGTAATGACATGTTAATTATTTTTCTATCTAAATTATTATTTTTTTAATGCAGTAATTTATGTAAATTGAAATTATTCCAAAGCAAATTAGAGAATTTAATAAAAATATGAATAAATTTTGATTGCACTTCATACAACTATTCTTCTAAAAAGTACTAAAATATTAATCACCCCAAATTGAACCATCTTAATCACATTATTCACACAGTGGTCCTACATAACCTTTTTTGCAGCCAAACTATTTTAACAAATTATTTTAAGATTATTTTAAAAATTTATCTAATATGTATAAATATATCTATCTAAAAATACTTTTAAATTTTTAAATTTATGTTTTTAAATGATAGAAAAAATATACTTTGGATTTTTGATCTTAAGGTTGGCATGTGTCAAAACTTTAATCACAGGCAACAATAATATCAGTCAAATTATTTTTTCTCCAGTAGCCATTTTTTAAAAGTATAGAAGAACCTTAACATTTCATTGCAGAATAAGGACAAATTGAACAAATTTAATCTTGAAGAGAAAGAGCATATTTTCCTTCTGAACATTCTTCACAAACTTAGAAATTATACTAATTTTTTTATACCTCACCTAATAAACAACTTCTAAAGTAAATTTTGAAGACTATCTAATAATCACCTGGATTTATAATATTATTTCCATTTATATCTAATAAGGAAAGTGTAGATGAAGTAGATAAAACAAAGGAATCTGATTTATTGAAAAAGTATGCCAAGTTTAAGTTGAAATTAAAACCTATCTAATCTTGAAATTATGAATATTTACTACCAAGTATTTATATTTAAGTTTCATTAGTCTATACAACTATTTACACAAAAGACAGAAAAGAATGGATATCACTAGAAAATTTGATATTTTTTGGATATTAAAAAGGGTTACCTTCTTCATCTAAAATATTTATATTTGATAGTTCTAATAAAGATCCGCTTTGAAACTAGTCTATTAATATAATTTATTAATTTTCTTAATAAAAGTAATTGTAGTCATAATTTGCAACCATTCGAGTTACATCTATCTTCCTTAAAATAGATCCTATATTGTTCCCATATAAATATGCTATATTATTACTAATATTATTATTAAGTTCTGTGTAATTTTTATAAAGAAATATTGTTGGTATCAAAGTTTAATAGTAAATAGCTCCTCCAATCACTGCTTTATTTTTAGTCATTTAAACTTCTTATAACTACAAATCTACATAATTCATAGCTATAGCTCCCCCTCTTTCTTATAAAGCACTATTTTAAACAAACATAGATTGAGTAATATTAAGTAATCCTATACTGTTAGAATTATAATAGCTAATAGTACCTCCATTTCCATTAGTAGATTAATTTGAATCAAATGTGCAATTTACAACTTAAAATTATAATACCTCGTAAATTTATATAACTCCACCATTTTAGAAAGATTTATTTTTTACGAAAATAGAATCTTTGATTACAAGTTTTATTAAATAATTGAATAAGAAAATGCTTTGCATAGGTGATTTATTATCAGAAAGATATAATTATTCCATCTATATATTAAAGTTTTAATTCATATTTATCACTGATAAAAAATTATTTGAAACACAAATTAAAATTTTTAGATCTTTTATTGTAATTTATCCATTCTATTAGATATTGATAACTGATTAACCTTTTGGTGATTAATCAGTTGATAATATGCTTTTAAAAACTGTTTTGTACAATTCCATACCTCCTATTTGAAGGTTGATGAGATATTGCGACTAATTTAGTATTATTTAATTAAAATTACAATTCTATATGGTTACATGATTAGCAATAATGTTTAAGCTGGTATCTAATGATAAGTAAATGTTTATATTTTCTATTAATAAAGTTATGCATGTATAAATTACTTCTTTTTGAAGATTTTTAATAGCGAATATCTAACTTCTTTCTACTTAATTAACAGTTACATTGGTTATGTTTACATAAGTGCATCCAATTAAAGAAAAAATATCTTAGTTTACTACTTGATTGATATTTATTTATTAAATATCTAAATATATCGATTGCTGAATCTAGAATATAAAATTTTAGAAATATGTTGTAACATTAAAAATAGTAAGATTTTAAATGTAAATTGAATTGACTTAGGAGATAGTAAAAAGAGATACCTAATTTAAAAGATTTATTGTCGAGTTTAAAATTTGAGAATTTATCAGCTGAAGTTCATTAATGTTTGATATGATAAAACCAAAATCAGAGTTTATAAAAGTAGAGTTTAAAAATATTAATTATTAGGTGTCTGCTAAATTTATAAAATTAGATGAATTACTTTACAGATTAAATTTGCAATTTTCAAATACTATTTTATCAAAATTGTTTAAGTTAATATTTCCAATCATGTTAACAAAATATACATCTTTGAAAATTAACTCATCCAAATTTAAATTAAAATCAATATCATTCATATCTTTTATAATTAATGAGATATTATCGAATAAAACAGAACTTATATTTATATCACTAAAAACTAATTGATTAGACCAAAATATTGTGCTTTTTTCATTTGATGCAGAAGTAAGTATAACTTATATTTCAGAAGCAATATTTGAAAGATTGATAGGTAAAATTTCAAATTAATCACTCATTAGTATTTCAATAACTTTCACTTGTTAATTAGACATCTATGCACTATTTAGTAGTGTATTTATTTAAAAAGGAAATTAGTAGATGTTGTTACTTTGAATTATATTCCCAAAGCAATAATTTTATTTATAAAGAGGAATTGTTAATTTGACAATATCAATCAAAGAAACTCCAATTATTTCTATATAACTGTTATAGTTTTAGTCAAAAAATATTTTAAAGTTCTGGATTGAAGTGAAAAATACTTCTTAATTAAAAAGTACTTAGAAATTGCTAACAGAATTATTTTAAAACTGAATTATTGTTAACTAATTTGATTGTATAATTGCAAATGTTTAATTATAATTAAGGTCTTATATCTTTTTAATGTTATTTAGATAGGAGAACAAAGAATATTCTTTTATTACATTTAAAGTGTAAGCATTATAAATTAGTACAGAGTTAGGACATATAGAGTAGATGTATTTAGAATCTATCTAAATAATAGGGTGGTTTAAACAAGGATTAGTAATTTCTCCAAGTTTCTATAAGGAGTAGTTAAATATATGTGTTTTAGTTGTATTGGTTGCTACATAAATGATATTTCTCTGTTGATCTATATGATAGTAAACAACATTTTCATTTTAAAAATCAAATGTAGAATTAATTAGTTTCATTTAAATAATATCATATGTATATAATTTATTACCACATATGAGCAAAATAAGATGCGTATTATCTATTTCATTTTAGTTAATAAGTTTTGAATAAAATTAATTTTATACATAGCTATTAAGCTTATTAATCTCATAAATAACTTAGGATATTACATTATATTAAAAATTTATTTATTGGTTGATAATGTTTATTCTCATAATATCGTAATCAGAAAATAATATAATGTAATTTTAAACAATAATTCCATCTTTAATGTTCTCTGGGATGCTTAAAAATTATTAGATTTATTTAGATTTATTAAAGGCTAATACTAATATATTTTTATTGTATGTATCTAATAAATATAGCTATTATTAAAAGATATCATAAAAATACTAAGATATTGTAAAATTTATATTTTACTAGAATATCTACTTTATTTAGCAAGTGTATGTATCGATATTTCCTATAAATAATGATTCTTAATTGATAAAAACGAAAGTATTGTTCTATAATTTTGTTAACTCACCAAATTTAAAGATATTAATAG
Source organism: Tetrahymena thermophila SB210 (assembly GCF_000189635.1). Lineage (NCBI taxonomy): Eukaryota > Ciliophora > Oligohymenophorea > Hymenostomatida > Tetrahymenidae > Tetrahymena > Tetrahymena thermophila. Next base: position 545,373 of record NW_002476571.1, read on the forward strand.
ACAAAGAATCAAATAAGTACATATCTTTAATTTAGTTGATCTAAAATAATGATAAATGTAAGCTCTCAAAATTGTAAACAAGAATTAAATCATTTTCAAAAGATAAAAACTCTACTTCTCTTAATTAATAAATGTTTTCATTATTTAAGTATAAAATTTCCTGTAGATCATACATATAAAATGAGTTATCACTTGTTTGCAAAAAGAGTAAATTTAAATATATATCGAGAGTAATAAACTAAATAGAGCTAGTTATTTCCAATATTATAGTTTCAATAAATTATAGAGTTGGGTATTAATAAGTATGTATAAATGTTTGTGAAACCAAAAATATTACTTTTTTATTACTTTCAAATAGTATCTATTAACAGTTTTTATTGTAAACTTCCTTTATAATTAAATTACTTTAGTTCTTATTATAGTAATATATTTCTATTTATGGTTTAGAGTTGTATATAATAATTGATGAGTCTTATTCATTAAAAATATAGGTCTAATTATTGAATTTATAGCTATCAGAGTATTACTAAATGATAATCCCATAAATTGCATCAAAAGTAGTGATAGAATATTGATTTACATCAATTACAATCAAAAGATTCTACAACGAATCTAAATGAAAGTAAGTAGAGAAAAGTGTAAATGTAAAAATATTCTATATTAAAATGTTATCTCCAATTTAGATAAATTAACCGAATTAACTAAAAGGATAAACAATAAATTTCTCATTGATATTTATTATAGGATCACATTATCTTGTGTTTAAATATGAGGAATCCTAATAATTAAAAATAATTAATTAAATTAAAGTTAATCATTTAATTTTACAATTTAATATGAATATTCTTTTAGGCTAGATATGGAGTAAAACCTCATATAAGGTGAAAATATGTAAAGCAAATCATTTTGACATTAGACTTTGAACTTCAATGGTCTTTTTGTATTAACAAAAGACTTAATTTTACTCATTTCAATTTAGGATAGCAAATTATTATTTATCTATTTATATTTTAATTTTATTTCAAATAATTAGAAATTAATTGTTAAATATTAAAATAAATTCATATTATAATAATAAAAGTAATTATCTTATTATAATAGCTGATTAATAAAAATTTTGAAAAAAATTTTGGTATTATTTTAAGACTTTTCAATTACTAAATAATTATTTAATAAAATATTAATGGATAATAATATATTTTACCTAGTATATATAGATTTGATTAGCTTATGTGGAAAAAATCATCAATGAAAGTGTTGGGCAAAATTTAACTTCAGAAATTAAAAATTTGCCTAGATTAATTGCAGTTTAATTTACTTTAAGATTAATTAAGAAGAACCCATTTGTTGTAGTATAGGTATAAAGTTAATTTAAAGGATCTGAATAAAAACTCTAAATTGTATCATTTAGATAAAGTTATATTGTTTAAAATTGATCAATTAAAAAATTATATTACAATAGACTGTTATCAGGTTAAAGTTGCACTAAATAATAATTATGATATTAAGTTAAAAATTGATACAATTTATTTTGATCAACATATATCATAACCTGATGTTTATTCTAGATATTTTAAGCAAAAGCATAATTTATTTAATCAGAAAAAATCAATATACTTGTGCTGACTCCAAAATTTTTAATTTCACAAATATGAATTGTAGCATAAACATTTACTTAATTGTATTAAATTTATTTTACTATCTAGAAGTATTCTATATCTACCAAAAATGGACTTATAATAACATATTTTTCGCTCTCTTATATTCCAATTATATTAAAACTAGAAATTTGAAAACTACTATCAAAATAGTTTATTTAGTCATTAAGTAAGTTTAAATGGTAAACAGTTTTATTTAATACGAAAATAATTTTGTTAAATTATGTATGATAATACCATCCTAAAAAAGCTTTACTAAATGGTAATGTAGTATGTCTGATTAGTGTCAAATCTGTTTTATATACTTCATAATAATTACTATAAAAGCACACAATTTATTAAGATTCTTATATAGCTAATATACTGAGGTCTTAAGTACCAATAATTATTTTATTACTATTTTAAATGATTTACATCGTTGATATTTAAAGTGGGAATATATACTATTCATCAACTTTTAAATAAATTGTATTGTTTAAATTTAAAACTTAAGTATGATGAAATTTTTAATTACTATCATATTAAAATTGTATTGTTGTATATTAGAAGTTGAGATTTATTATTTATTGCTGTAAATCATTTACAGAAACTGCAAATAAATTAGTGCTATTTACTATAGCGAAGATAAAATCCTCTATCACAAATTAAATGATTTATGCATTATTGAATTGATAGTATTTTAAAATTTAATTTTAATAGTAATCATAAAGAATTACAGAGTCGTTTTAGAACATAATAACTAGTTATTATTTTGTTAATAAAAAGCTGCTATCTAAATTAAAAATTCCATTTATAGTAAAATTTTTCAAAATATTATTACTATTTTTATCATATAAATAAAACTAAGTAATGTTTTCACTTGGTTGACCTTAAATAAGATACAAACCAAAATCATTTAGTTAAAAAATTAATTATTAATTCAATATATTATTATTAATTTATTTGATTTATGAAATTTCAAATTTACGATTATTACTTATTGAAATCTTTAAGTTAAGCAAATAATTATACTGTGTTTCATCTACTAAAGTTAAATATGTTTAATTTTTAATTATGTCAAAAATAGATGGAATCTAGAATTTACTGAGGTACTTTTCTTAAATAACATAAGAATATTCTTCTTAATTAGCGCTATTGAGTTTAAATATTTCTTTATAAATTTACTTTGTTTATATTGACTAAGTGTAAATACTTAATTCAAATAACTATGAATTACCAATAAGAAATTTTATATATCCGATTGAACTATATCTTAAATAATACAAAGGGTATTGAGAGATTTAGGTTTATTCATTAATTTCACTAATTTTTATCAAAGTAAACTTATCTTAATTTATATAAACAATTATATAATCATGATTTTAAATTTTTATTATCTAATAATCATAATTATAGTAGTTTTAAATAATCTAAAACATATTAATTTAATTATATTAATAAGGATTAGATGTATAATTGTATATATAAATAAATACCTCACCTTTGCTAGGAGATGCTGTTAAAACTATTCTATTACTACTTATGCTTAATTTAATTATGGCGTTATCAAATTATTTTTAATAAATTTAATTTAATTAACTAAGATCTTAGCTCAATTAGTAAATAATCACATAATATTATGTAATAGTTAAAAAAGTTAATTATTATTCATCTAAGATCTGTACTTATTATATTGAGCTGCTACTATCGATTATTTAGCTATCATTTAGTTAGTAAATTAGCATAAAATCTAAATTATCTTAAAGCTAATATAATTAAAACTAAAAAATAATGAATAATAATTCAAAAAATTTTAATTTTTTTAAATTAATTAATTTAAATAAATGTAATATTTTTTTTGAATCTAAAATGTTAAATAAACAAAACAAATTAATAAATATTAATTAATTTATCTAAAAAATAACTGAATCTTTTTATTAATAAATAAATGCACTATAATCCTTCGTTTATTAGAAATTTAGTATTTTTTTTTTAACTTTCTGTTAGGTTTAATTAATTTTAAAATTAATTAAACTAAATATTTCTTTTTGCTTAACAATTAACAAGGATTTATGGTAAGTGAATAAATTAAAAAGTAATTAAAAAATGAAGAACTTACTCCACTATCAAGTAGATCAATAAATATGAACAATTTATGAGTTATGTTTACAAGATAAAGATAATTGAGTGAATTGATAGATGTCTAGACAAACTTCAAGCTGTTCATATCAAAGGTTAATACTTGACCAGATGTAGAATAAAATATTATAAGATTATATTCTAGTAAAACACTAAGGGGTGCTAAATTTAATAACTGGCTAAGGCTTTTGTAGTAGAATGAAATCTTTTGTGAGGTAAAATTATAAAATGTAATTTCAGATTACGTAAAACACATCCCAATATCATTAATAACCGATTCAGGCATGAAGGTATATAAGACGTTGTAATTTTATTAGTCATTTTTCTGAAGCGATATAAAAAATAATTTATCAAGGTTTTCATTTAAAACAGTAAATTCGCAATTAGGATGAGATATTACTATGATATTTGTTTTCTCAACATAATAAACTTCTATTATTGTATTTTATAGCTTTTAACCAGATAAATTTTGATCTAAAACTGTGCAATAGCTCAAAGGTTAGCACAAATTTAATAAGGTATCCTAATATTATTGGCCTTAACAATAAAATTCACATTTTTAGCTTTTTATATTATAGAATTCATTTTCTTCACATAGATCACTGTCTAAAATACATTATCCATTTTATAAATTAAAATTAGGTAAACATTCGTTACAAATAGATGCGTTTTGACATTAATAACATCCATAAATTTTGCATTCCTAACATTAATTTTAAGAGTTTATGAAATTATTACTTTAGCATTGGCTAATGCATGTTTAGTTTGCTTAATCTAAGTATAATTTAGGTTTACAGGTTTAACAATTATTTGCTTGTGGAGTAAAACAATTCAAGCAAGAGCTTTCACACTAAAGGCATTACTGAGTAACAAAATCATAAACCTAATTCTAATAGCTGCAAATCTAAGAGTTTGTTTAATCCTAAAGGAACCTTTATTATTCATTAGATAACGCTTGTGCGTTGATATTTTAGCTTATTGAAAATAATATGATTTAAAATATATTGATCTACTTAAAAATTCTTTTCATCTACTTTGTTTGTATAGTTTTGATTTTCAAATGATTAATGTTTAATAATTGCAAACAGAAATTTATATTACTTAATTTAATTATATATTTTTTAAAAACTTGATTGCTAACAAATTAAGATAACAAAACATGTATTTTATTAATAAAGACAACATTTTTTTTCTTCAAAAAGATAGACTAACCTTGCTAAGTAGAAATAACCATAGTTTCTTTTTGTATTTTTTATATCTAAGAACAAAGTAATGTTCAAATGCAAGTAGAAACATTTTTCAATTTTCAAAATGTGATTTAGTTTTCTATTTACTAAGTTATGAATTTTATTTAATTTATTTATAACATCGAAATTAAAAATAAAATATTTTTTATTTTAAAATAATTAAAACAAACATTTCTATTTTAAGATTTATAATCATAAATCTATTTTTTTAATACACAAAATAATAAATGATTTAGAAGTTTTGTAAATTCTATAGTTATTATTAGAAAAAATATTTACTCTTAATACAATTAATTAATTCTTTCATATTTTGTGAAAAGAGGGTTTTGGGCAGAATTTATAGTAAATACGATAAAAACTAAGCGCCCAATTATAAATAAAATGAATAAAGATTTATTTTGTATATAGTATGTATGTATTATTAGGATAAATGCATGGGTTGATTATATCAGAATTAGATATTACTATAAATCGGTAATCAAACAAAGATATTAATAATATTTGATAATAAATATCAATATTAAAGCTTATTATTATTTTTTTGAATTCGTTAAAAAATGTTAGAGCATTTACTTGAAAGCGCTTTAATAAAGCTTTATTAAGGGAATTTTACTGATTCTAAGCAAATAGTTTAAGCAATTTCAGATATTTTATTAGATGAAACTTTGGATGATTCATAAATATGTATAAACAAATTGTTTTTTTAAATCTTACTACAATGATTATCACTAAATAAATGATAATCTTTATCATTTTACTAAACTAAAATCTTATAAATAATTATTTTAACACTTAAATTTATTTTTTTATCAATTAAAAAAGCTCTATGTAACTCTAAGATTTTCAACAGTGACCTCAACTTGTTCACTTATTTGGAAAACAATAGGACATATAAAGATAATTTGTAGGCTTAGATTAGAAAAGGATTATTTAGAACAATAGCAGCATATATTAAGTTAAGAAAGCTCAAAGTATTTGAGTACATTGAGCTAATATGTGTAAAAAAAATAATATTACTATTAAAATATTAATTCTATTTTTGAAATTAAACTATGTAGAAAAATTGTATGTCCTTGTTTAAGAAAGAGGAATCAAATTAGGCAAAGGAGACATCGCTTAGTCCTATTATCAAAATTATTAAATGTATAGATAACTCAGAGCTATTAGAAAAAATAATTGATCCTAAAAATACGATATCAGCTTTACTTAATGAAATTAAATTTTGCAAGCCAACTCAAAAAGTGAAAGGATCAATATGGAACTTGATAGGAATCATTTTTTAATTTGTATGGAAAAATATATAAAATTATTGATAATAAAATACTAATTAGATTTTCTAATTAAATAAAGTTTACTGATCAACTAGAGGACGATCTAAAAGCAGAAATACAAACTGTTTGTTTTAAAGAACTATAAGTTCAAATGGCAAGTTAAAAGCCTGAAGTATCTTACGTTTCTGGCATGTTTAAATCATTTAGATACTCATTAAAAGAAATTCATTTGAGCAACAAGGAATTGGAAGATCTTTATAAGATGATTAAAATTGGCATAACAGAGATAAAAGATGTGAAAACATATTCAGTTATTAATAGTAAAATAATACTTGATAAAAATATTTTAAATTTCATAAATAAATTTTACAATTTAGATGCTTTGAAAGTGTTGACAGCTTATTCTCATATTTTTAAGGTTCAGATATTAGATGACTCAAAAGAAATTATTGATAAGGTGTTGGGATTAATTAGCCATAATAATAGAGATGTTAAGGAAAATGCATCTGACTGTCTGGAATCATTAATGGCACTACTTGCAATTGAACTAGATTCAAGTTATAAGAACCATGAGCTTTCATTTAACTATATTATCTAGAAGATGAGTTTTCTAATAAATTAAGAGAGATAACAAATATATACTGCTTCAATAACAGTCATCATAAAATCTATTGGTATTTTCTCTAAAGCTATAGCAAAGCATTTAGGCTAAGATTAGCTTCAATTATTTTTTAAGCAGATGATCAATCTTTCTGAGGTTAGATTATTAAAGGTAATTAATTAAATTTATGGTAAGATAATATTTTTCTAATTGTTAATTGGAATTAAAAGCACATAGAAAAGGATGGTGTTAATAGTGTTGTTGATTTTTAACCCGTTGAAGATGAGACTATGAAAAAAGGAACATCATTTAAGACTATTTTATATAGATAGAAATAAGTCATCTCTTTTATTACCTCCTTTGCTAATATTATCTCATAATTAGATAAATTATATGAAGATGAGTCTCAGAGTCTTTTGAGATTATGCATGGTTGGATTTAAGCAATTTAGTTCATTCTATGAGAAGTATAAGGAACCACTTAATGAGGGAATAGTTTAACTGATGAGAGAAATGAAAAAACATTAATCTATATATATCATCTGGCTTGAAAATTTAGTTTAAAATGGACTTGTGTAGAGCATAAAATTACCTGACAACTCTTTCTTGTCTATGCAAGAATATTATGAGACATTAAAAAGTTGTAGCTAGTTTTGGAAGAGTCTTTTTAACTGCTAGTTGTGGACTGATGAGACTCTACACCATTTCTCTGCTCAATTCTTTTAATATATCATCTAGCTTCTCGAAAATACAGATCTAAGTTACAAGGTTGTTTACACTTAGTAAATTGAAGAAGATGAGATAAAAGATAAAAACCAAATGGAAATAGAATAAGATAAAGAAAGCAAGATCTAAGATATTATAAGTAAAAATAAAAATTTTATTTCAAAGTAATTTTAAAACATATAAAATTGTATAGGGGAAATTCAATAAGTTTAATATGTTGCAAATAACGAAGTGGATTTGCAATTTTTCTACAGAGTCACACTGCTTTTTGACTCAGTTCTTCCTTCAATTAAACCTGCACTATTTTCAAATTATATATATCAGTTCTACAAATCTATTATCCTTAAACTTAGAAAGCTACCTAGATCTATTGTACTATTGAAGCTTCTTAGGTGTTTGAATGAGTACATTGAAAAAAATAATATCTTAAAAGGACTTAAAAAGTATATTAAGAAAGATATCACTAGCTAAATTAAAATATTTTTCTCAGAACTGTACAAGGTAAAATAAATTATTTAGTAACAAAGTTAAAATTTTATTTAGAATTTAGGAAAATATTAAGACGAATTACTCATTGACTGCTTAAAAACTATGCTTAGTATTCCATTCGAAGTGCTCTTAATAGATAATTACTCTTTTTTTAGGAAAAATTTAATTGTAGCTTTGAAAAAAGGCTTTGAATTAGGAGTGTAAAATGTTTCTATGGGTAATAAATTATTTATGTTTGTTAAAATATTTTTTTATAAGATAAAATTTTAAATATTAGGATTTGCAGCTATTGAATGCTTACAGAAAATTATAAAAAGAAGCAAAAATAGGGTTGTTTTTAAATATTTAAAACTAGTCATTCCTTATCTTTCTGAATATTTATCAATAACAAAAGGAGAACTTGAAGAAATTACTTCTGATATGAAATATAAAGTACAAAGTAATAACTAGTAAAGAGATATCTTTAACTTAACAGTTAGTGAACTAGGCTAAAGGAAGAAAGATTTAATTGAAAGGGTAACAAACTTACTGGGTGATATCGGAGGAGAATCTCATCTAATTGTTCTTAGTGAAAAAGGGTTTTAAGGAAATGTTGAGAGATAGCTTTTAAGTGAGTTTGAAAATTTGCAAATTTCAAAGAAGGGTGTTTCTCTTATTAGTTGGGATTATGAAGCTAAAGTTCTATTCCCTCTTCCACTACTAGCAAAGAAAATAGATATAAATTTAACTAAGCTTCTCCCTCGTATGGTAGAACTCACTCTTAATCCTGATGACAAAATTAAGGTATACGCATGCGAAGCTATTCATGCAATTACTATTTACATGATTGGAACTTAAGCATCATCAATTTGTATTTAAAATTATTTAACATTTTAGCTTTATTAAAAATATTTTTAATATATTTAGAAGGAGGATAAAAGAAGAGAGGAAGAGATATGGAAAATCTAATTAAGTCAAAAGAGGAATTCTCAAAAATATATTCTAAATTATTTCCTACAATTTTTTCTATTGGAAGTAATTCAAGCCACCCAAGTTGCTAGTAATTATAAAATAATTAATTTATAATTTTAATTTTATTTAAATAATTTAAACAGGTTAATGAACTAGTTAATACTCTAAATTTCACGTTGGTTTGCTAACAGCAAATAACTAGAGTCACCAGAAGTTGCAGAACTATTAGACAACATTATGAATTTCATCTCTTCAAAAGATAATAATAACTTGAGAGAACTTGCAGCAAATTGCTTGGGTTAATTCATAAAATGGACTCTGAAGCAAAATACAGAATAAGAAATTAAGGTAAACCACAGCAATATTAAGTCAGCTTTAAGGAGAATTATTTCTTTTTCAGGTATTTTATTTAAACTTGTTAGATTTAATTATTTTAAATTATTTTTTTTATATTTATTATATTTTGAATAAATGCTTATTTTTTTATTTTATTCCCCTTTTATTTATTTTAAATGTTATAAATTATTTTAACTAATTAAAGTTTTTTAAGAAAAATTTATAAATAATAATTTTATTCCAGATATAATCATTATGAGTGCTAACATTATTGGAATTTTTTGATAAAATAAAAATGATTCAAACAAAAATTAAGCCGAAATAAATTTTGTATTTTATTTTATTAAACTACCTCAACGAAGCTTTAGTACTGAAAATAATACATTCAAAAACAACAAATTGTTTTGATTTTTTGAATATATTATTTAAATTTTTACTTTTTAATTTTAATAAGGATAACCTGACCTTTCTAAGAGATTTGGTGCTTTGCTTGCTCTAAAAGAAGTTGTTAATAATATTAAAAATGAGTCATTTTTAGTTGATAAATTTATAATGGAGACAATACAAACTTCTATGAGAATTGTATAAAAGACGGGTGTAAGTAATGAGGTTGAAGATAATTTCAACATCTTGATTAAGTTATAGACAAATATTATCTAAAAGAATTATAAAACTTTAAAGGCAAAGAATGAAAACAGAAGTGGATAATTTAAACTGTTAGATTCTCTTCTTGACTGGTTATATAGCTATGGATTTTTTAACTCGTCATATTTAGTTAGGAAAAGTTCTTTTGAACTTTGGCAATCTATTCTTAACAGAGAAGATTCTGATATAAGCTGTAAAAAATTTTTAGCTAAAAGAAAATAAGGAGATAACTTGTTTGGAGATTAAATTAAATAACTAAAATTAGCCATAAACTCATAATCCTACTTCAGAGAGATAAATGTTTTACTATCTCAGTTAGATGTAGTGTAAATAATAATTTTAAATTTTTTATTAAATTAATTAACATAATTTTGATTTCAACGAAAAAAAATAAAATTATTTTAAATAGAACTTTTATCGTTAAAAATAACTTCTTCAGTGTATAAGAAGAGTTACTTTAATTTGAGGATATTATAGATTCCTTTTGCACTAACATAGAAAATTTCTTTAACTCTTTATTTAAGATATAAGAGTCGTATTTAAAGTCTGATGGATTATTGATGGAAATTTTACTTGATGATGCAGTTGATATTGACATTTAAGAAAATTAATACTAAGCAGTTATTAATTTGTTTATTAAGATATGTGAATTTATGTCTCTACTATCTAACGACATACTAAATTTTACTACCTTTTTGGATGTACTTTTAAATATCACCCTTGAAAATAAATACTCAATATTTTTATAGATGCTCCTCAAACCTAAGTATTTAATTTATTGTATTAATAATCGTTTTTATTTGATTTATTTTTGATATAAATTAGTCATTTAATAAGAGGTATGAATATTGATATCTTTTTAACAAAGAGTGAGCTTTATTTCGAAAAAATAACTCCTGTTATCAAGGCACTATAGGAGATTACTCAAGAAGGAGTTGACTTCTTTTAAGATTATGTTTTAAAAGCCTTAGAAGATATTTTTAAAGGGAATAAACCATAAAAATTTGAAGAAATAATTTCAGATGAATAAAAGCTCAAAGAAAATGAGCTAAAAATATTCCTTGAGGGTATAAAATTGATTTTCAAGCTATGCTCATAATCTAGCCGTTATACAATTAGATATATCGAAAAGGCTATCTCAGGAATTTTGAATGGGGTTAAGTCTTCAGAAGAAAATATTTTAAATAAGCAAGATTCTTTATTTAGAGGTAATTTCATTATTCAATATTTTTATAAATAAAAAATCAAATATTATAAAACAGAAAGCAGGACTCAACAAATATTTTAATTCGCCCTTGATATAAGTAGTGAATCTACAAATGAATTTATATTGCAAATAATTAGCTAATAAAGTTAATTCTTCCAGAAGTATGAGAATTAGCTGCTTACATATGTTAAAAGTAAGTGGAATCTTATAGGATAAAAATACTTGATGCTTGCTAAAGATAATATCTCCTTATTAAAGCTGACGATTCCTCTTTTATAGAGCATTATTTAATCTTTTAATAGAAAAGAAAAGGAAGAAAGCTTGCTTATTCTCATATAAAATTTACCAGTTATTAATATAGAAAGAAAAGAAGATACCTTCTTGGAAATTGAATTGAAATTAAACTGGCTAATTATGTCTTCAATTGAAGGTCTGGTAATTGAAAAAAATTATTCAGATTATGTTGAAAAATTAATTGAGGTTTCTCTTAAAGTTGAAAAAAGTTTATTCATTCATGAGTAAGGATTCAACTTGCTTGGGTTTTACTTGAAATGCATAAACAATGCAGACTTCTTTGTAAAAAGGGGTCTTAGAGACAAAGTAAATTCAGTTCGTTCAAAATATTTCCCTATGAAAGTGAAAGAATTAAAAAGAGATTCAAAGCAAGAAATAGACTTTAAATCTATTTTAGGATGTATGATTAACATGATCAAATTAGCAGGATAGATTGAGTTGCTTGAAATACTTTTCCCTGTTATTCGTGAAAGCTTAGAAGAACCTTATCATACAAAAATAATAACATTCATTCAATAGTTTATTAAAGAAAATTTCATGACCCAAACCGTTAATAAACAACTCTATTTTATGGAATGGGCATTAGATCAATACAAAGATAAAGTAATTAAAATACTTATTTCAAATCATTTTAACTATTTTCAATATTCATTTATTTAGGATTTGGACAGAAGTTTGTTAGAGTGCATCAGATATGAAATCATTTAAAAGGTATTACTCCACCTTATTGAAAACGCTAAAGAAGAAGCTAATGTCAAATTTATGGTAAAAAACTCACCCTATCTAGAGAAATTATTTTACAATACAGATTTTATGGTAAATTTTTATTTTATTTTTTAATTTTTTGTATTTTTCTTTCTTTAATTGAAATAAAATTTTAAAGTAGATCTTTGATTTGATTACCTAAAAATATTTTTAGATAAGTTTAATATGTAAAATTTAATTTAATTTACTTTGAGTTTAACAGAGTTGCTAAAGCATTTTAGGAAAAACATTTAATTTTTCTTATTGATAAAAATCAATTTTTTTATCTTTTATTCAGGTTTAACAAAAATAATATTTAAAATAAATCTTAAATATTTTAGAAATAAGAAAATATGAAAGAAGTTTTGAGATGGGTGCAGGAACTTATTTAAGTCTTCAACATATTCGAAAGTTTGTATAAGGCTTTAAGCTTAGATAAAATAAAGGATGATGTGCATAAGAAATTATATCCAGATACTACATAAGGCAATGAGCTGACTAAGAGTTTAATAAAAATAGCATTTGAGTACAGAAAGAAAGGATTTGAGAGAGCAGATGATATAAAGAATAATGTTTAAAATAATCCTGATCTTATAGGTATTGATAGTCACTCAATACTTAGATTATTCTCTTGTGCTGTTTATAATTGCTTATCTTAAATTATCACAAAAACTTAAAATAAAGAAAATATCTTGAATTAATTCTTATTTTAATAAAAGAACGATCATCTTTGGGATCTTTTAATTGATGGTACTTAAAAAGAATTTAATTTTGAAATAGAAACTAATTTTGAAGAAAGATCGTATGCTCGTACCAGAAATATTTTTTCAAGGATTCCAAAATTCGATACAAAAGAAATTCTTTGCAAAAAATATTTAAATGAGACAGTTCTTTGCACTTTTAACAAAACTTCTGCTTCATAAGCATTTTTACCCTCTTTTGCAAATGAGTTGATTAGCAAAAACAGTGAACACGATATATATGAAGACGAAGAAGATGAAAGTGAAAATATTATATAAGAAACAAAAAAATATATGCAGTAACAATAAAATTTATTTTTTGGAGATTAAACTGGAGAAAATTTAGAAATGGACTTAATCAATAGAGTAAATTTCTTAAAATATACAATAACTATAAAAATATATTTTAAAAAAGCATCCTTGTATGCCTACAGTTCTCACAAATATTGATAAAATGGTTTAATAGTTCCCTCTTACTGAAGCTATGCCCTAATGGATGACTAATTTATTAGAAGAAGTCAAGAAAGATAGTTGCAGCTTAGGTCAAAAAATATTTATAATTAAAATTGTTTTGAACAAGCCATTGTTGTTTGAGAAATACTCATAACAGTGGTTTGATGTGTTAGTTGATTATGCAAAATTAAATGATAATGGTTCAAAGTTCTTCCATTACTTTTTAAGAGATGTCACTACAACATTAATAGATTGGTGTTCTAAAAAACCTAATTTAGTAACCAGGAGAATAGCTTCAGATAAAAAGTAAAATCTATGCTAGGTTATAAACAAAATATGCAGAGTAAATTATTTAATTTTAGAAATATTATAAATAATTATGATTTTAATGACTTAAATTATAGGTTTTAGCTCACAAAGAAAAAGAAATCTTTAAATAAAATATTCAAATTTTAAAGAATTTATTGGATTTATGGAAAGAGTGCATTTATGTTGATGAAAATTAGTTAACAAAGATGTTATTGCTTGAAGATAAAGAAGACAAAGAAAAATCATAGTTATGGAACCTAAATTCTATTTTAATTTTAGATGCTTGTATTTAATTAAGAATTCCTATACTTTCTAACTATGAAGCATTCTCAAGAGCACAAACTGTAGAAGAGAAATTTGCTTTCTTCTTAAATATATCTGAAAAAGATAGACTCAAGAGACTATTATTATTTTAATAACACTCTAAAAGGCAATACTGTAAAGCTGCATCTGCTGGTAATAAAGTTTTCTTTTTAATATATCTAAAATGATTCTTTACTAAAGTTTACATTTAATTATCTATTTATTTATTAATTTAGTTTGTGGAGGCCTTTTGTCTATGATGCATGAGTACGGTGGTTAATTTGAAGGAAAGAGGAAAATTTATGAGCAGGAAATAGTGAATAATTCTGTAAATATTATAAACAAGACTGATAAAACTAGCAAAGAAAGATTCCCCATTATCGTTGCCTGCATCACTTAATACTACCCAGACTTTTTGAATAATATAAAAATTATTACCTATTGCCAAGACTATATCCATTAAAAAAGTAAAATGGACCGTGCTTACATTCTACAATCAATTCTAATTTTCTTGAAAAAGAAATTAGACAAAAGAGAAAATGTAAATTAATTAATTATTAATTAATGTGTATTTAAATTTTATTAATTAAATTTTAGATGAAAGAAGATATCCACAAAATTTGTACTTCTTTTAGAGGAGTTGTTTAGAATGTTGCAGAAGATGAAAACGTTGAAAACTAAGAAAAATTTTTAAGTCTTTTTGTATTTTTGAGCAGTCCTCAAATATTGAACTCATTCGATGATGCAATACAATTAATGAGAATCAGTATTTCCATTTTAAAACAGAAATATGAAAGGCACTATCAAGAAAAATTTGCTACAGCATATTACACAATAGTTTACAATTTATATGATTACCTCATCAACCAAGAAAGTGATTTAAAAGATAAAAATCAGATAAATGAGAGTGAAGAAATGAATTAATTCAAATCTTAAGTTAAGTCATGTATCCTATGTGGTTTGACTAGTCAACATAATACAATCAGGTTTAATTCTTCAATTTTTTAATATAAAATTTAAATAAACATAAAAAATAGAGAAAATACTTTCAAGTTCTTAGACAGGGAAACAAATGACTCAAAAACGCCTTATGAAAGGCTTTTATACTTGATTTAGGAAATCTACTAGCCTGAATAAGAAAGGCTATGGTTATTGAGTGCTGTCCCACTTATTATGTGTCTATCAAAGAGGACTTCAGACTATGACAAAAATCTTTTTGATGAGTAACTTAGTAAGTTAGCATAGTTCTATGATTGGGATTTCAGAGATTCTCATAACATGAGACTTTACAATTCAAGTCAGCCATTGACTCCTCTTTACACCCTCTCTCAAGTTAATTATAAAGACTCATAAGGATTTGCAATACCAGCTCCTCGTCGTATGTACAATATCACAGGAGTTAGTTAGATGCCTATATGTAAAATCATTATTATTTTTCTTTAAAAATATTAAAATTTAATTTAAAAAAAAATAAAACAAAAATTAATTACTTAATTAAAAATTTTAATAGATTTTTTTATAAATTTATTATAAAAATATCACATTAAATATTCATTTTTAATAATATTATTTTAATTTACTTATAAAATTAAAAGAAGAAGGAGTTAGAGCGACTGTTTATAGTTAATCCTAAGATAACAGTTAAGGTGAAATGGTTATTCCTTCCTAAGATCAAGCAAGCTAAATGAACCAACTGGAAGAAAAGAGATAAATTTACCAAGATTAAATGAAAAGACTGGTCAATCCTTCTCAATAGATTTCTTCATCGTTTTCATCTTCAAACAGAAACCCTTACACATTTAATTAAAGTTAGCTCTTTTTTGATAATAAAATGAGTAGCATCTCTGAAGAAAATGAAGATGATGAAAACGAAGAAGGAGAAGAAAAGAAAATTGATTTATTTGGAACTGATATACAAAGAGAAAAGAAGAATAACAATCTCAGCAAGTTCTTTGCATCTCACTTATTCGATTTTAGCTAAGTCAATAAAAACTCAACAAACAAAATTAGGTAATTTTAAACAAAGAAAACTAGTTTTACTTAAATGAATAAATAAAATATATTTAGATATCAGGACTCAAAAGAAGGAAAAACATTAACTAATACTGTTGACATAAAGAAGAGATAGCAACAGTTATTTTTTGAAAATCAAAATAGAATGAGAAAACAATAATTACAGACAATCAGAAAATATAAAATTGGTGAATTACCTGATATTGGTATCCTTTACAAGGTATTATTATAAAAATTTACATTTTATTTAATTCATTTTATATATTTTAACGTCTTATTTTTATTTAACATATGCCTTACTTACCCTTTAAAAAAGCTTAAATAATATACACAAATTTTAATTAAATACTTTATTTAAATTTAAAAAATTTTAACTATAATTCAATTTAGGATATTATTGATCCTCTGATGGCTTTGAGTTTCATCGATGAAACCTTAGCTGGATAATTATTCTAATTACTATTACATTCTATGTTTATGAAAGAAGAGTCTGCTGATAGATAACAAAAGCTAAAAGATATTTTATCTAACATTTTAGCTAAGTCAATTGTTCATGATTTCAATTTCGTTTCAACTATTCATAAAACTATGATTATGCTAACTAAAGAAGGTGAGTTGTTTGATAGTAATATAATTAAATAAAGTGGGTTGCTTAGTCATAGCTATTACACATCTATCCTGCTACTGGAAGAAAGTCTTTTCTCGTTATTCCATAGGATAGATTAAAATGAATAGGCTGGTGATAAAGATGTTCTGAAGAAAAGAAAAGAAATTCTTAAAAATAACTAGAAGAAAGCTTCCAGGGCTAGAGGAAGAAAGGAAATGCAAATAGGTGAAGATGATTATGAAAAAGATTTAGATGAAAATGAAGAAGATCTTGAAGAAGAAAGACTCTTATATGAATCTAGAAAAAAATAATCTGAGAAGAAAAGATTAGAAGTGAATTATTGGATGGATTTAATTGACATCTATTCTCATCTAAATGAAAAAGATCAAATCAAAGGCATTCTTAAAAAAACAGTTTCACACGAGGGATAAAAAGATATGATTGTTGCACTCGATTTGAAGTTCTCAGGCTAAATATAAAATTCTTTAAAAATATTGAAAGAAATTAGCTCTAAAAATAAAGAAAGTGAAAGATAAAATTAATTTAGAATGGCAATAGAAGATAATTTGAATAATTAGGTTAGTTTAGATGATAGAATTCAAGAGTATATTTAAAGTGAATATCAAGACACACTTGCATTAATGGGTAAATAATTTTTTTTTAATTAAAATTAAAAATAATTTGTTATTAGGAAAATGGGATGATCTTGCAAATGAACTAATTGAAATCAATAAAGATGTAAAAATTTATCTTTGCAATTTATAAATTATTTTTTTGAAAATTAATAAATTTTTATATTAAAATTATCAATTTCTAAAACAAAATTCTTAAATTTAATATTAAAATTAATGATTTTATTTCTGAATATTTTTAATTTGATGAATATAAAATTTTTATTTATTCTACATATTTTTTGTAATTGTTTTAGGTTCTTGAATAACCAGAAAAAATAGGAGTAGAGAAAATGAAAATACTTATGCTTTCTCTTATGTAATCTGACTCAGCTGACACAAGTAGGTGGGAAGAGTTGAAAGATTATGTAAAGCTTTGGATGAATACAGAATATGGTAAAAGCGTTTTAGAAGGTCCTCTTAGCTATGAAATGGCTCTAATAACAATTTTAGATGGTGATATTGATAGGACGAGATATTATCATAAATTGAGTTAAAATCAATTCCTGAGGGTTTGGAGTAACTTTGGTAGCTTTGCTACAGCATCTAAGCATGAATATCTCTCTAATATTTATAAGAACTACGAACTTAAGGAATATCTCCATCTTGATGGCAAAATAGAAGCAACTTATGAAGACTTTAATAGCTTATTCAAAAACTGGTAGAATAGAAAAGTAAATATTTTTTTGTTTAAAGAGAAATATAATTAATTCTCACTTATAATCATTAAATTAGTTAGCTTAAATTTTCTTTTACTTAACTTTAAATAAAAATATTTTTAAAATCAATCTATTTATTTTACTTTTTGATGTTGCTTATAACAAATAGCCTTCTAACACATACGATAATTAAATTTGCTGGGACTAGATACTAAATAGCAGAGAGATATTTGCTTTAGCTCTCTACTAAAAGTATAATTTGGAAGATTAGTTTGTAAATAAAATAAGGTCTAATTGGTATATTCAAAATGTCAAAGGTATGCTTAAGAAAGGAATACACGGAGCTGCTGATAGAAAAATGAAAAAAGCAGCTGGCTATAGAAAAGTTATGAATGGGTTACCTGAATTTAATTGGGACTACTACAAAATCACTTCAAAATTGAAACTTAAATAATTGGAAGTAGATTTAAAAAATGATTAAATCCCTGAGAACCCCTTTGAGAAATTCAGCAAACTGATAAAAATTTTCGAGTAAGAGAAGGAGAAGTATATTCATTAACTAGACTAATCTCAAATAGTTAAATTCGAACAGCTTAATATTTAAGTGAACGAAAAATTCATTGATGTTTATTAAGATTATACCCTCACTCAAATAGTATTAAAATTTTTCATTTATAAGTTTAGTTTTTTATGTTAAATATTAAATTTAATAGGTTGAAGACATTTTCTTAGAAAAATATGCAGATGTGATTAATAATATTTACTGGGGATATAATAAACTATTTTAGAATGATATAATGAAAAAAGATATAGACTTATCTAGCTAGAGCTAATCGCTTAGTTAACCTTTTGAAAATACTTTTTCTTTTAAAGGACCAGCTTCTCTTCCATAGATGGCTGGAAATAATAATTTCAACAGCAGTGAATAAATTTTTGAAGAGATCATTCCAATGAGGTTAAAGAGTTACAAAAGATTTGCTAATTTTTGTGAATAACTTTTAAGAATCATTGAGTCTGAGAGCAGAGATCACTTAAAAAAGACTTTGAAAGTTTAATATTAGGTAAATAAGTTAAATTACTTTAATGTTTTTTTAATTTTGACTAAATAAATAAATAGCTAACTGTTGAGACTGTTGGCAGTTCTTTCTTGGAATACACTCTCAAGTGCTTTTCTTTAATGGGAGGAATTAACTAATTTGAACAAAAGTCAAATAAAATGTAAATGGAAGTAGAAACAGGAGAAAAAATATAAGAAAATCCTGAAAAGAGCTAAAATCAGTCAATTGAATTTGATTAGAATATGTCAAATTTAGTGCTAAAAATGTTAAGAATTATTTAACAAATCCCGAATATGACAGGCTAAAAGTTTAAGGAGGCCATAGAATTACAAATTATTCCTTCATGGATATTTATTAGCTTCTTGCCTTAAATGATGCACATTTTAAAGAAATAGAATTTAGTTGAATTTTTCGAACCTTTGATTAAAAAGCTTGCCAAAAACTATCCTGAGGCATTAATTTACTAGTTTAATACTATATTTAGCAACTAAACAACGTGCGAAACGGCTTTATCTTAAGAAATATATGAAGCATTACACAAGGAAATGCCTCATTATTATAATTTTATGTACCATTTGAATCAAATAACTCACCCTGAGCATCGTTTGATTTACTACCTTGAATACCTAAAGAGCTAATTTTTATCATTTTAGAAAATTCACAACACCTATAGCTCCTAAAAAGATTATGTTAAACTTAACAAGGCTGTTGAAGAATATCAGAAAATTATTGATAGAATTTTAAAAGAAACAGAAGAGGATTTGTTCTAACATAATATTAATGCAGATCATATGGGAAGTTATAACATCAAATTTTCAAAGGATCATATTAGCGAATTCAAAAAGCTTGTTAAGAAATTTACCGACATAACAAAGGGAGATGACTAAGATAAAAAAGAAGCCTATGATTTCATCAAAAAATTCAGAGATAAAGTCAACACAAAAGATCTCAAATCAGGCTATGACAAACTTTCTAATTTTTCAAGTTTCCTATAAAACTTCTAAGGTAATCCAGACAATTAGAATATTTCATTAAATAAAATATAACATAATTTGAAAAATTTATTTCTTTTCATATTTTTATTTTATTAACAAAAATTAATATATTAGCTGATCACATTATTGAAATTCCTGGGTAATACACTTCTGGAGCAGTTATTACTGAGCCATACAAAGAGTCACACATTAAAATATAAAGTTTTGATTCATAAATTCTGACTCTCCAATCAATTCGTCGTCCCAAAAGACTCTGTATATATGGCTCTGATGAAAAATGCTATAAAGTAAGCTATACATATATTTACTTAAAATAAACATATTATTCATTTAAAAATTTTTTTTAAAATAAAGTTTTTAGTAAAGGGGATTGAAGATTTAAGACTAGATCAGAGAATAGAGCAACTGTTTTAAGTTATGAATAATATTTTCGAATATGATCCTTAATGTCAGTCTAAAGAGCTGAACCTTTCAACTTTCAACATTATTCCGATGACGAACATCTTAGGTTTACTTGAATGGGTTGATAAGACAAGCGTTTTAAAGGAAATATTAAACAAAGAATTTTAAGAAAAAATGGGAAGCAAAGAAGACATTGCTTAAGACAATGAAGGGTTGAGAATGAGAAGAGAATGGCTTAAGCAACTAGACAGAAAAGGAGGTTTGGCTGAACAGCATATAAAACTATAATTAGAACCATCAGGTAATATAGAATAAAAATAAGTAATAATTAAATGTTGTTAATATAATAAAAATTAGACAAAATCGAATAAGCATTCAATGAATAGGCTGATTTGATTCCAAGGGATGTGTTTAGGAATGCGCTTGAAAGACTAGCTTCTACTTGTGAAACCTATTTGTACTTAAAAGAAAGATTTATAAGAAATTATGCTGTTGTTTGTGTTTCAGGATATATTCTTGGTATTGGTGATAGACATTTAGAAAATTTCTTAGTAAATTACTCTAACGGTGATATAGTTTCAATTGATTTTGGTTACAGTTTTGGTGCTGGTCTAGGACTTGCTGTCCCAGAGCTAATGCCATTTAGATTGACAAGGTGCTTTACAAATTTAATGAGTCCTATTGGAATTAATGGAATCTTTAGATAATCAATGATCTCATCAATGATGGCTTTAAAAAAGAAAAGAAACATCTTACTTGAATTCTGTGAAGTATTCATAAACGATCCTTTGGTTGATTGGGTTAAGCTTACAAAAGACAAAAAAATGGGTAATTGAATGTCATCAAGATATATTTAAACATTTAATATTTATATTCAAAACAGGCACAATTATGTTTAGTGAGAATATTGGGCATTTAGATTCCACCAAGACTTATAACGCAGAGCAGTCATAATCATAATAACAGTATGGATTAAGTACTATGGAGGCTAGTCAAATTGCTGATCTAATGATTCATATGTAAAGAATTGATATTGTAAAGCTAAAATTAATTGGAATGAATCCTTCTCATTTATTTACTGAAGAGTTATCTTCAACAAGACATAAAACTGGAAACTACTTTTAGCATTTAAAGTCTGCTTTAAAGGGAAAACCAAAATCGATTAGAAATCAATATAACGAAAAACAATTTTTAGAAGTACATGAACAAGTAGATTGTTTGATAGATTTGGCTGTTGACCCAAATATTATAGGAAGAGTTTGGATTGGATGGGCACCAATCATATGAGTGGCCAATCATTTATTTAATTTTTAATAGCATCTATTATTGTGATATCAATATATATTTTATGTTACATCATTCAATTTTATTTATAGAATTTTTAAAATCCTAAGAAGTTTTTATGATTTTCTTAATTGATATTATAATTTTTGTTAATAGAATTGCTTTTAATATTTATATTTTATGAATTAATTTGTTGATTTTATAAATTATTATTTAAAATAGATTAAGATTTTAAATTTATTTTTAATAAGTATATTCGTTAATTTATTTTATAAAAATTATAGTAATTAAGAAAGAATGATAAAATCTAAATCAAATCAATTTAAATTTAAGTGAGATATTTGCATTTATTTATTTATTTATTTATTTATTTATTTATTTATTTATTTATTTATTTATTTATCTATCTATCTATCGATCGATCTATCTATCTATCTATCTATCTATCTATCTATCTATCTATCTATCTATCTATCTATCTATCTACCAAATTTCTAAAACACTTATTAATATATGAACTTTTTTGCAATATTTTCCATTTTTAATGATTATTAATTCAAAAATGAATTAATATTATATAGATATTTTTAATCTATAACTGCTCACTTTGCTTAAGATATATTATATAAACATTGCATATTTTTCAAATCAATTCATATTAATTTTAATAATAAATATATCTGATTAAAGCTTATTGAATATGTTTTTTTTGTGAGGTAAAAGTACAATCTACAAAAAGATTTGTGTGCATCTAAAACTAATAACCTGATTGTGCGAAACTCTAACTACCCAATTTTTGTGCATCGTAAAGTAAAAATGTTCCAAAACTTATCAAATACACCAAGTAAAATAATTTTATTAAATGTAATTGATAAAAATTTAAGAATATCAAGTTTCATTGATTCCTTCATTTATTATTTCTAGATCTTAAAAATTTAAGATAATTAAATTCTTTAAAAAAAGAGCATAGTATATATTTAATAAAAAAATTAACATAGATATATATTTGAATAATCAATTTATTAATTAATTAAGGTATTTTAAATTATCTTAAAAAAGAGTATAGTATATAATTAATAAAAAATTTAACATAAATATTGATTTCAATAATCAAATTATTTTAATAAATTTAGAATTAGATTATAGATTCTATAATTTAAATTTCTTTATTTATAACATAAAATATAAATTCTTTCATTAAATTATATGACTGAATAGCCCTTATATTGCGTTGCTTTCAATTTGTTGTAAAAATATATGAGAGACTGTTTTGAATGTTGGAATTAATATTTCAATTTAAATTTTCTTTACAAAATAGTTTTAAAACTCTTTTGAATTATATTGCAATTAATTTTTTTCTTGCAATTAGATCAAAATTTGCTGAATTAGAGTTAAAAATTCTTCTTTTTAAACTAAGTTTTAGTTGTTATTTAAAATAAAGTTTTTTATCTAAACTTTTTCAAGCATTTAAGGTTATAGAGACAGACTATTATTGACATCTAATTTAAATTAAGTTATTGCTTACTTAAGACTATTCATAAATTATTAAATTATTCCTTCATCCTACTCTAATTAATTTTAAATCTTCTCATAATTTTTAATTTTATTCTATGTGTTAATAGTATAATTATTATTTTGTTATAATTTTTACATTTTTTATGCTTAATTTTGCAATAATTACTTAAGGTAATTTATTTCTTGTTTAATTTTATGAACTAAATAACTGCAAATAGTATCGCAAACTATGGTTTACATGTTTTAAATAGTCAAATTTATTACATTATTGAGAGGATCTTGCATTAAATTATAAACTAATTCGAAAAACTAATTAGGAGAAAGAAGTAATTCGTAGTTGTCTTTAATAAAACTTTCAAGATTATCTATAATTTACTTTTTATGGTGTTATATTAAATTCTACCTTAAATTTCTAACAATATCTCTTTCAAAGTGTTAAAAATTTAAATATTAAAATTGCTACTTGAATGCCTTGTAAATATTTTCTATTTAATTCTTATTAATTAATTAGAATGCTTACGTTTATTCTAAAATTTTACTGCAATTTAGCTAAAACTTTGTTTGAAGCTAACTTATATTTAAGAATTTTTGATCTTAGGCCATTTGTTATGTGATATAGGCTATTTATTTGGAGTATTTGGCAACTTCTTTTGTTAGAGCATCTTTGAAAGATATTTAAATTATTAATTCTTTTTATATTTTATTTGCTGAATGATCACTGATTTATGTAAGCATGTGAACATAATCTTATATTTAAAATTTTCTGATATGGTAAATTATAACAATTGATTCCTAGCTCATATATTCTTTTAAATTTAGTCCATCAATGAGCATCATTTTTTCTATCGCATTTGCTATTCCTTAAACTTAGTCGTTGTGTTCTTAGATAACTTCAATATAATTATCATTTTAAAAGTAATTCTAATTATCATTCATTAATTTCATATTTTGTTTATTTAAATTATTTTGATTATCCTTTTAAATGATTGAATCTTACATTAAATATAAAGAATTAGAGAGCTAAAATATACTGCAAGCAAGGGGGATCAAAGATTTCCATTGCAATGGTTTTCTTTCAAACAAATTTATGACGAAAGGCAGCTCTTCATTTAGATATTCTTTTATTATCTATTAAGTAATTTTATCATCTTAAAAAAATTCATCTATTCTGATAAAATTTAAATTTTCTTTCTTTGAAATATTTCTTTACAAAACTTTTATTTCACCTTTTAAATCCCTTATTTATTCTAAAATTTTTCCTCTTATTAGTTCCTCGTCTTTAATCCTCTTGAAACATCCACTCTCTGAAATATAAGATTCTAATTACTTTCTATCATATTTATTTATGTTAAATATCTTAGACTCTTGAGCTTGATTCATAAAATTTTTGCTCAATAAAATGCTTTATTCATATAACTCTTAATTATATTCTTGCTATACTAAGGATTAAGATTATAGTTATAGAATTTGTAGTGCTTAGTGTAAACTATTTTTTTATTGAAGAATCATTTCGCATTTATCAAGCATTTAAAGAGAAATAGAATGTTATTTCAAAGAAGTAAATGCAATAGCTTTGATGTAGTGAGCTGCTAAATTTTTTGGATTTTTCAAGATAATTTCGTCTGATATTTGGAGTGCTTCTGTGAATTTTTTTTCAATTAGCAATTTCATTCCTTCGCTAATTAAATAAGAAGGATTAACGACATTTCTCTCGTTCACTCTTTTTTGAAAATCTTCTTTGAAAATCATATATTCTTTCATGGCTTTCTCTGGTTCTTTTCTCATATTTTAAATCTTACAATAAAAAGTTGCCCAAATTTCTTCCTCCTACTTCCTCAGATACTGCTTTTTTTTTAGTATTTCGCAAGTATTTAAAGTTTTGCAATAGTCCCAAAAGATTTCATCCATTTTAGAAATATCAATCATATTTTGCAGCTATTTCTCGCAAATCTAAGCGTCCACTTTGTCTCTTTCCTCAATTAAATTTGATTAAATCTTATTTTTAATAATAAAACTGTCTTTTGAACCATCAATTACCATCTGAGCGCTACCATCTTACCCGCATCTACCTGCCCTGCCAAATGCTTAATCTTCCACTCTTTTATTTTTTGGCGTAAATGTAACTATCACATGTAAGCCACCTAAAATTATTAAAAATAGTTATAAAAACCTTACACTTTTTGGATTGATTTTTAATAAAATTTTAAAAATTAAATTAATTTTTTAAATAAAATGGATCATTTTAAATAAAAAAAAGAAAGAAACTAAAGAAATTAATTACCATTGTTTATAATTTGAGTGGAAAGTTTTATATCAGTTCCTCTACCTGCCAAATTAGTACTTAAAATGATACAAAATTCATTAATTGATTCTTTTTCTATACTCTCATTACCAGTGTAATATTCTACTATTTTTATATTTTGAAATCTCTTTGAAATTAATTTAGAAATGTGTTTGCTGAATTTTTCTGACTCTGAAATTATCAGGCATGGACTTCCTTTATTCATTTAAAGTCCAATCTCATTAATAATTGTCTTTTGGAAATCTAGTGTTGTTTATTCAATAATAGGAGGCAATATTTATAACTTTCTAGGTTTGAAAGGGGGAACTTTCAGAGTATCAACCTAGTAAAACTATTACAGAACATCAATAGACTTAAATGAGCCTAATGTTCCAGTCAGTCCTACTAAATTAGTTTTATAGAGCAAAAACATGTATATATTAGAGACAAAGTTAACAGTCATATTCATAGGAGTCACAGTCACATTTTCTTTCATTTAAATAAATTGATGCAAACCTCCTCTCCATTAAGTGTTTAATTGGGCAACACCTGTATTGTCGTAGTCAATAGGAATTATTTTATCATTTTCTACTTTATATTCTTTGTTTCTTTGAAGTTATTAAGCATAAAAGCCATTCATTACCCATTCCTTCATTTAAGACATTGCAAAAGATTTTATGTGATTAGGTATTAATTCATCGATTTTTGCAGAAATTTCTCCTCTCATTAGAGTTTAGTTGATAAATTCAGTAATAAAATCTTCAGCCCTGCAACAATATTTCTTGTCTTAGTTTTCTACAAAGTAGTAGTACCCTTCTAAATATTGATCTCTCATCTAAGTTATTTTATACCAAATTAGCCACAGAATAGTATTCAGCTTAGTTAATCCTGGAATACTTTTAGCAAGAGAGGTAGAATGGTTATGCTGATCAATGAGCATGCAGTCAACCTCATCAACAATAGCAAAATCGAACAGTCTACCACATCTAGTGCCTCTTTACTCATAATAATCTCCAAGTAAATCGGCAGCATAACTTCCAACATCACCATATACCACATTTTTTTTGTAAGTCTCATTTGGTTCGCTGGAACGAAATTATTCAGAGCCAATAGATCCACATGTTAAACCTAGCTCTTTATAAAACATTTAAAACTCCTCGCAATCTCTCTTTGCAAGTTCTTTGTTTGAAGTGAAAACATCGACTTTATCTTTCATCAAGCATCTCGTAGCAGCAATCATAGCAACAGTTATAGACTTACCTTCTCCAGTGTTAATCTGTAAGATTCTTCCTTTTTACTTTTATTTGTATAAAAAAAGCAAGCAAGAAACTATCTAAACTGAGCGTGGTGTCATTTTTGAAACTTTTTCCAAAGCTTTGCTTGATTAAATTAAATAGTAAATTTCAGGATATCTTTTTTTCAAGTCATCTAAAAATTATCCATTCATGCCATCTAGATATTTACCAAAAAGTTTCATGAAAATCTCTCTTTCATTCTCTGTAAGTTCTTTTATCTACTTTAAAATGGAATCAACTTCTTCACTGTAAAATTTTGGTTAATTCTAAATAGAAGTTTATCTATTTTCAATAAATTTAATTGGTTCTTATTAATTAAAATGTTTTATTTCACACTAATTTTTTAGATTTAAAGGCTAAGAATTTAATTTATTGCTATTAATTTAGATTTAATTAGAAAATTATTTTTTTAATTAAATTTACTAATTTTTCTATTTATCTTAAATATTTAAAGAAAGTAATTTTTTTAATTAAACATTATTTTAATTAAAAATATTTTATTAAATTTAATTTAAATTTTCACAAACATTTATGTCTTTTTAAATTTTTGGTTATAATTTTGTTAAGTATTATTATTACTTCTACTTATTATCATTTTTTAAGTTACTATTTTGAGGATATTATTCAATATTGTTTTTTTCATATGGTTTTTTAAATTATGTTTCTTATTCATTTTAATTAGATGATTTCTATCTATTTAGAACGTTTAGATTTTAATTCTCATAAATATTCTAATTGGAAAGTCCTACTAACTTGTTTTCTTATTGAATTTTATTATTTTTAATAAAATCCTAAACTTTCAAATTTTTATTTTAGAAAGTGTTAGGACATGCGCTATTTTTTTATTATGGTGTCTAAGTATTATCGGTGGGTAGCTAAATTTTAATTTAATTGAGTTATTATGTGTAGGCGAATAGTTTTTCTGTAAAAGACATTTTATTTAAGTCTTCTGATAATAGAGAAGAGATAACTACTAGTAAAGAGAGGGATTTATTGTTAAATGATGTCAAATAAGAATCAATTATGAGTTAAACAGATTCAAGCGTATCAGTAATTTACGTTTCCTACTGTTGAGTAATGATTTTATTTTGCGAAAAGACAGCTTGAGCTGCAGTTTATTTATTTTGATTATTATTAACACATCTTTCATATAGCTCTATAAAATATGGATTAAGATTTCTTGCTTTTATTGGGTCTAAAGCTATATTCCTTGATATTTTAAGTGTATAATCTAAATCTTATAAATGTTTATTCCAATTACCTCTAAATGGGCATAATAAAGAAGATAAAACAAGTTGTGTTTTTCCAAAAATTAGCTTGCCATTTTAAGAGTATTAGCTTAATATTTATTCAATTTACAAAAGAGTATCTTCTTAAATATTTAAATTAAAATCCATCCTTCAAATTATTTCTTTATATTTTTAATTTATTTAACAATACTATTTTCAAATATTTATTATTAATCTTAATTCAATTTTTTTATTAAATGACTTAAAAAATTTTTATCTTTAAAGGAATCTAAAAATGTAATTATCAAAGCAAATAATACTTCTTAGATTTCTCCTTTGAAATTTTTAAAAATTTAGAATTAATTATTGCCAATTACTATCTATTCTACATAAATTCTAATATGTTAACATTTCATTAGATGTCTTTTTTATTTACAAAACTAATATTTATTCATTTTTTCAAAGAATTTATTACTAAATATCAAAATTCAATTCCATTCTTCAAAATATTTCTTTATATATTTATTTATAAATATTACTTTCATATATTTGCTATTAATCATAACTCAATTTTTATTAAATAACTTTAAAAATTTTTAAATAAAAAAAGCATCTAAAAATATAATTATTAAAACAAAAATCCTTCTTAGATTTCTCCTTAGCAATTATTAAAAATTTAGAATTAATTATTATCAATTACTATCTATCTATATAAATTCTACTATGAGTATTAACATTTTATTAGATGCCTTTTTACTTAATTAATACTCATTTTATTTCTCAAAGAATGTCTTATTAAATATTTAAATTCAAAATATTTCTTTATATATTTATTTATACATTTTTAATATTATTTTAAAATATTTACTATTAAATCCTTACTCAATTTTTATTAAATAATTTTAACTTCCTTTATTTTTAAAAGGCATCTAAAAATAAAATTATCAAAACAAAAAATCCTTTTTATGTTTCTTCTTTACAATTTTTAAAAATTTAGAATTAATTATTTTCAATTTCTATTTATCTATCTATCTATCTATCTATCTATCTATCTATCTATCTATCTATCTCATAACATATATTTCCAAATTTCATTAGATGTGTTTTTTTATATAATTTATATTTTATTAGCAAATATTTTCAAAATGTATTGAATGATAATAGTGCTGTATATTTTTTAATATTTTAGATTTTGAGCAGTAAAATAAAACAAATGTTTATTTCATGTAAAAATTTTATTTAATTTTAAAAATATTTTAAATACCTAATAATTATTTGGTATTTAATTAAAGAATATCAATCTTACTATAAATTAGAACATTTTTTAATGAAAAATTATTTAGATTACTAAATACTAAATAAATAAATTGGCATGGTTTTTTTTTATAAAAATATTTTATAATTTTCATTTTTTACAGCTTTTGTAAGTTGAAATCAATATTTTTTGAAATTATTTTATTGATTATTTTTTTGACATTTTTTCAAATTAGATAGAATGATTTAAATTATATTTTGGAAATTTTTGTAAATGATATAAAAAATTCATATTTTAATATCTCTCTAATTAATTAAAATATAAATATTTGAATATATAGTTTGTTTGCTAAATTCATTTAAATACATTTTTTTTTTATTTCCATTTAAAAGAAACTCTACAAAAACCAATATGTATTAATTTCACACAAAATAAATATTATAATGAGGTCAAGAGGATCAAAAAATAATAATTTATTAGTTCTACATATCAAAAACTTAGGTAGCTAAATTAAATTTTTATTTTTTACTTAAATATGATATTTCAATTTGATTAAATTTAGATGACTGGATAAACCAAAACTTTTATATTTATTAAAAACAAAATTTTGTTTGATTGATTTATTTGTTTGTTTGTTTGTTTGTTTGTTTTTAAATTAAAGAATGAATTTAGTTCTTTCAAAGAGACCACAAAAGAGTTCTAGCTAAGAATTATAAAAGATATGCAAGGTCTCTCATGTTTTGACAAATATTTTTAATTTAAAAATCCAAGAATAGGTTTAATCTTAAATTGAAAAAAAGGAAGATAAAAATGATTAGTCTCATATAACTTGCTTTTAATATGATGTAGAATTTCAACCTGAAGTATCTGAAGACGACAGATAGCTAAGATATGCAATATTTAAGAAAGCAAGGAAAGATATAGAAAGATTAATAGGCAAATTTAGCTTTTCTGGAAAATCTTTTTACTCTCTGATAAAACCAATAAAAGAAAAAATGTATAAAGAATATTTGAATTTTGACAGTATTAAAATAGGTGAATAATCATATTCTATGAGAATTAAGTTTGTGAAGTAAATAGAAGTTTAGAATGATGAAACCGTAGATTAATTTTCTAATAACTAAATTAACTAAATTCTAAATATCACTTTCAAAGATATTTTGAGAGAAGAAAATTTTATTGAAATTGGCAAAAACTCTAAATTCTATAAGGAAAATGATATTAAGGAGAGATAGATCACTTTAAAAAATGGTTATGATATTTAATTTCAAATTTATAAAGGTATAACATTTTAGATATATCAAACCCTTGAGAAATACTAAATAACTCTAGATTTTACAAGTAGAATAATGAGAAAAGATAATGCACTGAAATACTTAAAAGAATTCAAAAATGGAATTATCGGCTAATCTGTAATTACTGCGTATAACAATTATTAAAGATATCAAATAACAGATTTAGATAGAACTAAAACTCCATAGAGTTAATTTTTATGGAATCAAACAAATAATTAAATTTCGTTTTTAGATTATTACTACTACAAATACAGGATCAAAATTGAACATATTAACCAACCTCTTTTAGTTTCATTTACAAAAAAGAGAGATCCTATTACTAAGCAATATCAGAAAAAAATTATTTATTTAGTCCCAGAGCTATGCCTGATGGCTGGGTTAAGCTCAAATGAAAAAAGAAGCATCAACTAAATCACTCGTGGAATTTAACTCAATCCAAAGGAAAGATATGAATATACAATAGAAGAATCTTAATTACTTCGCAAATAATCATCTCATTAAGAAGTCTATATAGATAGTATTCCAATATAAGCTAAAGCCTACATTTTAAATCCTCCTAATATCATACTAAAAAATAGTAAAATAATTCCTGAATAGGGAAAATTTGATTTTAAGGGCTAAATATTTGAATGCAAAACTGATTTTACAGATTGGATAATCATTTACTCAAACAAAAATTAGACCCTAGTAAACAAACTTTTAAAATTATTTCAAAATATCACTTAAAAACTGGAAATAAAGTATGAAGATCCTAAAATAATTCATCATTCTTTAGTGAATCCTAAACATTTAATAGAAAAATTAGATAAATATTTTATTGAAACTGAGTATTTGCCTAGTTTTATTGTAACATTTGGAGACTTAAATACAAATTTCTATTAGTAAATCAAACATTTCTTTTGTATTTTAGCTAATGTTGAATCTTAACATATTAGTCCTTAATCTTTAAAAAATAAAAATAAATATAAAATTTGCCTTAATATCGTCCTATAAATATTATAAAAGACTGGCAACCAAATTTGGAATGTGGAAATGCCTATGTAAATCACATCGTAGACAATAAATACTATGATTGTTGGAATAGAAACTAGCCGAAATATAATCAAAGGAAAATAAATTATTGCCGTTGTTTGCTCTATCAACAGAAACTTCTCAAGATATCTATCTTAAGTTTACTTTAGAGAAAAAGGTTGCAAATAGCTTCATTAATTGTAGAAAATTATAAAAGATGGAATACTAATTTACTAATAAATAGTAAAAAAATTACCAAAACAAATAATAATTTACAAATAAGGTTAAGGTGATGACCTAAAACAAAACAGTCATTTAACTGAAATAGAATCTATTTAAAATATTGCAAGCAATATTAGTCCTACTTATTCTCCTAAATTTGCTTATTTTAATGTTAACAAAAATGTTACATAAAAGATTTATCAATAAAATGAAGACAAAGCAATTTCCAATCCTATTCCAGGAACAGTATTTTCACACGAAACAAGTAAATCTTAAATTCATTTCTATCTAATAGCTTAAAATTGTAGGAATGGTGTTAGCATTCCAACAAAATACAGCCTTTTATACAACTCAACTGATTTGAATTAAGAAACTTTTTGGTAGTTTACATACTATTAAACTTTCAACTACTACAATTAATAAGGTTCCATAAGAGTACCCGCAGCCTTGAAATACGCCGAGAAACTAGCAAAATATGTTTTTGATTATCTCTAAGATGACAACTTTGGTGATTTAAAAAAAAATTTATTTTATCTATGAACACATAAATAAATAAAATGAAAAAAAAGTAACTTAATTTAATTCATTTTTCTAGTTTATTTTTGTATAATTACGAATTTTTTATTAAGGTATATAAATTATATGTTAAGTTGTAAAATTAATATCAAATTAATATTTTTAAAATCTGTTTATCAAAAATAAATAAAATTTTTTAAATCATTCAAAATATTATTAAAGTATTATTACAACTGACTACTTAGTTCATATACTTTTATGTAGTTTGTTTATTTTTGAAAAATTATGGAATTTTTGTTCAACATCTAAAGTTAAAATTTAAGTATCACTAATAAATAGTATTTAAATATTACTTTTATTTGAACTTACTCATATATAAAAAATCATATAGAATAATTGTAAATATTTATAAAAATATTAATTAGATCACTAAAATTCCAATAAACTAAATTATAAAATTTTTAAAGCAAAAATAATTTTGTAAATTATAAAAATAAAAGTGTTTCAATAAACTTAATTTTTAAAAAAAGCTAATAAGAATAAAGTTTCTAAAGGACAAAAATTTTTGAAAATTTCATTATTACAAAAAATATAACTTAACAAAAAATAATTTTCTTTTTAGAAATTATTAAAGTAAATAGATTTGAATAGCAGATATATTTTATCGCATGGGCATGATTCAACTAATTTTGCTTAATTAAATTTAAAATCTTTCAAATATTTATTGGTTGAAAAGAAATTATTAACATAAGATTAATAATTCGCTATTTATATTTATTAATTTTATTCCATCTATTTGCTCATTCAGTCATCCATTTCTTCTCCACTATCGTCAGAAACCTCACCAAAGTCATCGTACAAGTTTAGTTCGAATTATGTTAATTGTTTTATCCTCATAATTTTTCTCTTTAATAGCTCTTCTTAGTCATCTATATTATTCTCGCTTTAAATTATGATAGTAAAATAAAAAGTAAGAAACAAACTAAAAATTATATTTTCTAAAAGATAAAGAAATATATTTTTTATAATATTGCATTTACCCAAACCCTAAATACAATATTCTCAGATTTTGACAGTTTGCCAAAGTAGAAATAACTTCAGATGGGCCAAAATATCCAATTTTACTAAACCTTTATGAAAATAATAATAAAAATATATTTAAAAATAATTAGTTTCAAGCAAAAATGGTTTAAATTTTTTTTTGGAGATTAATAAAATTAGATATTTAAATAAATAAATACTATTTTAGAGATAAAATAGTTCTATAAAAAATAAAGCTTTGCTTGAATTAAATTAATATTTCTTGAAAGATTACCTGAGATCAAATTTCAAATACTAAAGATTAGTTAAATTTGTTAAACTTTTGCTTAAGCTTAAAGCACCTTCATAATTTATTTTATTATACCTTATTTTAAAATTTAAATTGTTTTAATAAAAGAGTAATTCAAGAAAAGTCATTTAAAATACTTTCCAAAACCAAAAAAGTTTGGTTTTGTAGTATTATTCATTAAAGTAAATAATATAAATAAATACTATAGCTCTAGTATTAGAGTAGAAAAGTTGATACACTATTTTAGTTTTTCACCTAAGAAGTAAGCTCCAAGAGAGCCAATTCTATTGTACCTTTATAAATTAATTTATTAGTTATTAATAAGACTAAAATTATGTAAATAAAAAAAATAAATTTGTTATTTATAAAATTTCCTCATTGTAAATAGTTTTCAATATTTTTTTAAAAAACCATTAATTATTTCTTACCACAAATCAAGTTGTAAGTATTTGAGATTAACAAATTAAGGTAATTTAGAACTAAAGTTAGCTATTCCTTTATCTTTAATGTTGTTCGATCTTTTTTATTTATGAAATAAATAATATCTTGAGCAAATATATTTACTTGTGATGTATTTTTTACAAACAAAATAAAATTTTACTTAAGCAAAAGAGACAAATCTGATAGTTCTGGTAACTTCATCAAAGCATTTGCTAATTCACTTATGCCATCATCACCGATTTTATTATTGCTATTAAAAAAATAGTGATAAATTATTTTACATAATATATCATTCATTATTTAATGCTTAAACATCTTTGAGGAATTAGATTTTTAAATAAATAAGAAAAAATGTATAAATAAAAAGATTATGTATGCTTCTTTACTCTATTTAGAGTTTTAATTTTTATAGATTTTAACATTTTGCTAAGCCTTATGCTAAATTAGCTGTACCCTCTGCACCAATTTCATTACCTCTTAAATAGAAAGAATGAAATAATAAATAGTTTTTTTAAAAAAAATTATGAATGAGATGAAGATAATTAATGAATAAAACCTAAACAAATTAAGCAACTTTATTTTTTTTTCTTAAAAATGGGTTAAAAGAGAAAAATTATTTTACCGAATTATTAATTCTAAATTTTAGAGGTTTTGACATTAAGATAAAGCTGCTCCGAACTAAGAGGCATGCTACCCATCTAAGCTATTGTGACTAATATAAATATAAAAATAATAATTAAAAATAAGGAAGTAATTATTGATTTTTTAATATATTTCAATATTGAAATTATTATTATTATATTAGTTAATTATGAGTCTATTTTGAAGCTATTAAAGTTATTGAAGAAATATGGTATGTACTAGCTTATTCCTAAGATAATATTTAAAGAATTGAATAATTTTTAAATACCTAAAATCAAGAAAAAGAGTAGAAACACTTTTAAAGCTAGGAAAGATAAAGATATTAGAAGAATAACCCAAGAGCCTTTTTTAATTTAATTGTAATCAAATAGATGAAATTTAAAATTTAGATCTTTGAAAGCCAATTAGATAGACTTTAAAATAATAAAAGGTTGAGTTTACCCATTTCCTTCGATACGATTAGAGCTTATAATATTTTTAATTTAAAGATTAAGTAAAACAAGAATTTGGCATATTATAAATTTATATACCATAGATATAATCTTAATTTTTTCAGATTCGAGCAATTATCTAAGGCAGAGCATATATTAGATTAAGCTTTTCCATCTAATTGATTAGACCTTTTTGTGGTAATAATAAAATAATTATTGACTTTTTATGAATTTTAAAATGATCACTAAATATTATGGTTATTAAAATTAAATTTTATATTTAAATTCTGTTTGCTTTCTCATAAATATTTTTAAGAGAAACTTATTCTTTAGAATCTAAAATTAGAAAATAGTTAGTTATCTATCTATCTATTTACCCTAATTTGAGAGTCAATTCTGAGAGTTTAGCACATTTTGAAATTCCCAAAGCTAAATTATAAGCAAAATTAGAACCATTTATACTTAAATCATTGAAATTATTTCTACTTGTTAATAATAATAAATAATAATTTCTAAAGAAAAAAATTTGAAAAAATTGATAACTAACATATAGGATTATTTTTTTTTTAAATTAAAGATTAAAAATTAAAACTTAAAATATAAATTAATCAAATAAATTACTCAAGATCAATAGCTAGAATTGATAAATTATGACATTAAGCTAATTACGATCCTAAAATTGATATTTTCTATTCTTCTATTTTACAGTAACTTTTTATAATATATAAAGCAAATTAAAAATAATAATGAAATATAATCAAGCAAATTTAAAAAAAAGCCCCCAACTTTTAGAGAGTAATTAATGATTTTTTTAAATCTAATAAAATTTTTAATTTAATAATTTATAGTTGAGTGTAAGGGGTAATTAAAACTAAAGTGTTTATTGTATTCCTCATATTTTTTTTATTTTAAAATAGATTTAATGCTTTTTATAAATTTTAGTTAGTAAAATTTAGCTAAATCAGAATTACGAGAGATCAAGGTTCAAATTTGAGAGATTTGGTAAATTTACTAAGCCCTAGCTTAAAGCTTCAATATGTTCACTCATGTTGATACCTCTTTTGATGAATTTGTTAAAAATTTAAGTTAAAAATAAAGAAGAAACAAATAAAAAAATGATGAGTAATAAATGTTTTGATTTAAAAAATAAATAACAAACAATATCTCATAAATAAAAGTTCTTTATTTGTCATTACATCTATGTGAACAAAAAGCAAAAAAGAAAGTTAAATTTACCCTAATTTTATTGATAAAGTAGAGAGTTTGGTGCATTTTTTTAAATTTGATATTAAAATAGTTAGAAACTCAATATCGGAAGGACAACTATCACTTTTAAAAATAAAAATTAGCAGATAAAACAGTTTAGATAAAAAATTTGATAAAAATTATAAAACAAACTAGTATTACTAATCAGGCTCGATAATTAGTGTTTTTAAATATGGTAAATTTGAAAAAGTTTCAATAATATTAGACTCTATTATAGGATCTGTTGGTTTCTTACTATTTAGCATATAAAAATAGTAAAGGTTTAATTAATTAATTAAAAATCAAAATAAAAAAAAGAAAATTTTATAAAATTTTTATTTTAAGATGAGAAAAATAAATAAGTAAATAGTTTAATATTTCATTTTTTTTCATTTCTTTAATTTATAGATAGTAAATATATTATTTTAAGCTTTTTAAAGAAATATAAAATTATAAACATTGAAAATTGGCTTCTAAATATTAATAGTAAAATATTTAATTACAAATAATTCACTTCAAGTATAGACTCATCAGAAAATCTTTAACCACTAAACTTTTATTGAAATATAATTAAAGGATTTGATTTTTCAATAAAATTTGTTTTACTTCTTCTAGAGATTTGTATTAACCCTTTATAAATATCATATTTTTTTTAATTATCCTTTTTTTTTTCAAATTTAATTAATTTTTTTGTTTGTAATAATTATTTGTTATTAAAAAAACACTCACAGATTTATAACAATAATTTCGTTTTAAATAATCAAAATTTGATGATCCACAATATTCCCGCTATTAGAAATTTAATCAGAATTAAAAATTTTATCTTTATCTATATCATTAATCAAAGCATTATCAAGATCAAATAAGCATTTATCCATTAAGCAAGATATTTTTGACAAGCGCAAAATAAAATTCAAACACCAACTCTTAAATAGGCGCATTTTTATTATTTATTGCTTTTTATAAATATATAATAATTTTTATTATTAAAACATATATATATATATATACTGTAAATGCTCATTAATTAAGGCATTTTTTTTTTCGATTATGGCATGTTTTTTAATAAAAATTTGTTAAAAAAGTTTTTAAAAAAGTCTGAAAATGTAGCCCTCCAAGTAAAATACTCGGAAGGCGAAAAAATAGTAAAGTAGAAAGGTTTTTTCTACCTACTGATCTAAAAATGCTCCTATTGTAAATTCTCTGTATTTAAATAGTTCTTTTATTTGAGCACAGTCTGATATAAAAAACCATAAAGAATAATTGTATAATATTTATACAAATATTTTATCAATTAAAAATTTCATAATCTATTATTAATTTTTAAACAAAAATAATCAATAAAATAATTTTGTAAGTTTTAAAATAAAAATAATTCAATTAATTAAATTTTTTTAAAAAGTTAATAAGAAAAAAGTTTCTAAAGGACAAAAATTTTTGAATATATCACTATTGCAAAAAAATATAGATATCACAATTATAAACAATTTTCTTTTTTAGAAATTATTAAAGAAAATAGATTTGAATAGCAGATAAATATAATCTCATGGGCGGGATTCAACTAATTTTCAAATAATTATTGGATGAAAAGAAAATATTAACTTAAGATTAACAATTTTCTATTTTATTTATTGATTTTATTCCATCTATTTACTCATTCAGTCATCCATTTCTTCTCCACTATCGTTAGAAACCTCACCAAAGTCATCGTACAAATTTAATTCGAATTATATTAATTGTTTTATCCTCATAATTTTACTCTTTAATAGCTCTTCTTAGTCATCTATATTATTCTCACTTTAAATTATGGTTAAAAAATAAAAATTAAGAAACAAATTAAAAATTAAATTTGCTAAATGATAAAGATATATATTTTATCTTTAAAATATTGCATTTACCCAAACCCTAAAATTAATATTCTCAGATTTTTGCAGTTCGCCAAAGTAGAAATAACTTCAGATGGGCCAGAATATCCAATTTTACTAAACCTTAATGAAAATAATAATAAAAATAAATATAAAATAAATAAAAAAGTTTAAAATAAAACTATTTTTAGAATAAAAATGGTTTAAATATTTTTTGGTAGATTGATAAAAGTAGATATACCAATACTATTTTTGAGATAAAATAGTTCTATAAATAATAAAGCTTTGTTTGAAATAAATTAATATTTCTTGAAAGATTACCTGAGATCAAGTTTCAAATACTAAAGATTAGTTAAATTTGTTAAACTTTTGCTTACACATAAAGCACCTTCATAACTTATTTTATTATACCTTATTTTAAAATTTAAATTGTTTTACTAAAGAAGTAATTCAAGAAAAATCAGTTTAAATATTTTCCAAAACCATAAGTAGATAATTTTTGTTATTTTTGTTTTGGTTTTGTAGTATTATTTATAGAAGTAAATAATATAAATAAGTACTATAGATTTAGTATTAGAGTAGAAAAGTTGATACATTATTTTAGTTTTTCACCTAAGGACTAAGCTCCAAGAGAACTAATTCTATTGTACCTTTACAAATTAATTTATTAGTTATTAATAAGAGTAAAACATTATGTAAAAAAACAAGTAAAAAAAATAAATTTGTTATTTATAAAATTTCCTCATTAGTGAATAACTTTCAATATTTTTAAAAAAAACAAGTAAATATTTCTTACCATAAATCAAGTTCTAAGTATTTGAGATTAGCAAATTAAGGTAATTTAGAACTAAAGTTAGCTATTCCTTTATCTTTAATGTTGTTTGATCTTTTTTATTTATGAAATAAATAATATCTTGAGCAAATATATTTACTTGTGATATATTTTTTACAAACTAAATAATATTTTACTTAAGCAAAAGAGATAAATCTGATAGTTCTGGTAACTTGATCAAAGCATTTGCTAATTCACTTATGCCATCGTCACCAATT
Organism: Tetrahymena thermophila SB210; assembly: GCF_000189635.1. Classification (NCBI taxonomy): domain Eukaryota; phylum Ciliophora; class Oligohymenophorea; order Hymenostomatida; family Tetrahymenidae; genus Tetrahymena; species Tetrahymena thermophila. The sequence goes on from NW_002476571.1 coordinate 584,776, forward strand.
TTATTATTGCTATTAAAAGAATAGTGATAGATTATTTTACATAATTTATCATTCATTATTTAATGCTTAAACATCTTTAGGAATTAGATTTTTAAATAAATAGGAAAAAATGAAAAAATAAAAATATTATGTATGCTTCTTTACTTTATTTAGAGTTTTAATTTTTATAGATTTTAACATTTTGCTAAGCCTTATGCTAAATTAGCTGTACCCTCTGCACCAATTTCGTTACCTCTTAGATAGAAAGAATGAAATAATAGATAGATTATTTTAAAATAATAAATATGAATCAGATGAAGATAATTAATTAATAAAATCTAAACAAATTAAGCAACTTTATTCTTTTTTTCTTAAAAATAGGTTAAAAGAGAAAACTTATTTTACGCAATAATTAATTCTAAATTTTAGAGGTTTTGGCATTAAGATAAAGCTGCTCCGAACTATGAGGCATGCTACCCATCTAGGTTATTGTATCTAAAATAAATATAAAAATAATAATTAAAAGTAAGGAAGTGATTATTGATTTTTTAATATATTGAAATATTTTCAAATGTGATATTATTATTATATTAATTAATTATGAGTCTATTTTGAGGCTATTAAAGTTATTGAAGAAATATGGTAGGTACTAGCTTATTCCTAAGATAATATTTAAAGAATTTAATAATTTTTAAATACCTAAAATCAAGAAAAAGAGTAGAAACACTTTTAAAGCTAGGTAAGATAAAGCTTTTAGAAGGTTAACTCTAATTATAATTTTAACCCAAGAGCCTTTTATTATTTAATTGTAATCAAATAGATGAAATTTAAAATTTAGATCTTTGAAAGCTAATTAGATAGACATTAAGATAATAAAGGGTTGAATTTACCACATTCCTTCAATATGATTAGAGCTTATAATATTTTTAATTTAAAGATTAAGTAAAACAAGAATTTTGCATATTATAAATTTATATACGATAGATTTAGGGCTAATTTTTTCAGATTCGAGCAATTTTCTAAGGCAGTGCATATATTAGATTAACATTTTCCATCTAATTGATTAGAACTTTGTAGTAATAAAATAATAATTAATGACTTTTTATGAATTTTAAAATGATCACTAAATATTATGGTCTTTAAAATTAAATTTTATATTTAAAGTCTGCTTGCTTTCTCATAAACATTTTTAAGAGAAAATTATTCTTTAGAATCTAAAATAAGAAAATAGTTAGTTATCTATCTATTTACTTTAATGACAGAGTCAATTCTGAGAGTTTAGGAAATTTTGAAATTAGCAAAGCTAAATTATAAGCAAAATTAGAACCATTTAAACTTACATCATTGAAATTGTGTCTATTTGTTAACAAAAATAAATAATGATTTCTAAAAAATAAAGAAAAAAAATTGAAAAAATTGATAGCTATAGCATATTGGATTTTTTTTTAAAATTAAAGATTAAAAATTAAAACTTAAAATATAAATTAATCAAATAAATTACTCAAGATCAATGGCTAGAATTGATAAATTATGACATTAAGCTAATTACTATCCTAAAATTGATATTTTCTTTTCTTCTATTTTACAGTAACTTTTTTTATAAATAAAGCAAAATTAAAAATATTATGAAATATGATCAAGCAAAATTATATAACAGCCCCCAACTTTTAAAGAGTAATTAATGATTTTTTTAAATTAATAAAAATTTTAATTTAATAATTTATAGTTGAGTGTAAGGGGTAATTAAAACTAAAGAGTTTATTGTATTCCTCATATTTTTTTTATTTTAGAATAGATTTAATGCTTTTTATAAATTTTAGTTAGTAAAATTGAGGTAAATCTGAATTACGAGAGATCAAGGTTCAAATTTGAGAGATTTGGTAAATTTATTAAGCCCTGGCTTAAAGCTTCAATATGTTCACTCATGCTGATACCTCTTTTGATGAATATGTTAAAAATTTAAGTTAAAAATAAAGAAGAAACAAATAAAAAAATGATGAATAATAAATGTTTTGTTTAAAAAATAAATAACAAACAATATCTCATAAATAAAAGTTCTTTATTTGTCATAACATCTATGTGAACAAAAAGCACTAAAGAAAGTTAAATTTACCTAACTATTATTGATAAAGTAGAGAGCTTGGTGCATTTTTTTAAATTTGATACTAAAATAGTAAGAAACTCTATATCGGAGGCACAACTATTACTTTTAAAAATAAAAATTAGCAGATAAAAAGCTTAGATAAAAAAATGAGTTAAAAATTATAAAACAAACTAGTATTACAACCCTTGCTCGATAATTAGTGTTTTTAAATTTGGTAAATTTGAAAAAGTTTCAATAATATTAGACTCTATTATAGGATCTGATGGTTTCTTACTATTTAGCATATAAAAATAGTAAAGATTTAATTAATTAATTAAAAATCAAAATAAAAAAAAAGAAAATTTTATAAATTTTTTATTTTATAATGAGAAAAATAAATAAATAAATCGTTTAATATTTCATTTGTATCATTTCTTTAATTTATAGAAAGTAAATCTTTTATTTTAAGCTTTTTAAAGAAATATAAAATTATAAACATTGAAATTTGGCTTCTAAACATTAATACTAAAATAGTTAATTACAAAGATCTCAAATCGAGTATAGACTCATCAGACAATCTTTAATCACTAAACTTTTATTGAAATATAATTAAAGGATTTGATTTTTCAATAAAATTACTTTTTCTAGAGATTCGTATTAACCCTTTATAAATATCATATTTTTTTTAATTATCCTTTTTTTTCAAATTTAATTAATTTATTTGTTTGTAATAATTATTTGTTATTAAAAAAAACACTCACAAATTTATAACAATAATTTCACTTTAAATAATCAAAATTTGATAGCCCAAAATATTCCCGCTATTAGAAATTTAATCAGAATTAAAAGATATTTTTGACAAGCACAAAATAAAATTCGAACATCAACTCTTAAATAGGCACATTTTTATAATTTATTGCTTTTATAATATATAATATTTATCATTATTAAAACATATATATATATTCTATGATAATTAAGTTTATAAAGTAATTAGAAGTTTAAAATGATGAAATTGAAGAATAATTTTTTAGCAAAAAATATTTTCAAATAAAATACATAAAAATTATTCTTTTGTATTTATAAATATATATTTTAATCAATCCAAATTCAATATCAATTTTGAAATAAAATGTATCCATCAATATGTATATATTATTGGCTTGTAAAATTTATAAAATTTTATATTAAGTAAGTGATTAAATAATTTATTAAATTGAATAATATTTAGTATTTTTTTAATAGTATTTAGATTTTCATTAAGAAAAAAAAGTATTTAATTTATACTATTTCTTCAGGATTCATTTAAATAATTAATTTGTTTTTATTTTTTAATTAATAAAATTGAAGCAGTCTAAGAAATTATTAAGATGGGAAATACTTCATCTAAAAAAAAATAAATATAATATATCTATTGTTATTCTATCAGTAAAGTAAAATATTTAATCTCATTAATAATTCACCTTTAAAAATGAATTTTTTTTTTTATAAAGTTTGAAAGATAATCTTTTTAATCTATTACACATCTAACGCTAAATTTTGAGTAAAAAATAAATTAATTTAAAATATTGCTTTTCAAATTTAAGAGTAATAACTGACAGATTCTTAAGATCTTCAATAATTTTTATAAGATTTTAAATATTTTATATTTTTAATTATCTATCTTTATACTTAATTTATAGTTAATTAATAAACATTTTTTTTACTTTTTCAAAATAAATTGTTAAGTTTAAAAAATGTTTAGTTTATTTTATATAATAGATTATTTATTTTTATTTTGATTTTTATTAATTTTTCTATTTTTTTTTCTAAAAAAAATTATTTTAATAATTAAAAATTAATTCCATATCATTCTTATTATTTTTTATTTAATTTTTTATGATTCATAAGATTATTTTTATGAATTAGAGATATTTTTAATCTATTTTATTGAAAATAATTAGATATTGTGGTTATGATGATAGCCATGCTTCAACTCTGAGTTCTATTTTAGTGAAATGCATAAATCTCTTGAGTTTAAAGCTTCTTATTGGGTAAATTATAAGTATTTTTATGGATTTTTCCTTATGATTATTTTATATCTAAAAAATTCCAAAAGAACCAAACTAAATAAAAATAAAATTCAAATAATATTAAATTACAAAATTAAAAAAGCTGTTTGTTTATAAAATTTCAAATATATTAATTTAGTTTAAAAATAAATTATTTTCTTATAATATTTTCTTAAAAATATAAAAGCTATAACAAGTTTAGTTCATAGGGTGTCATAGAAATAGTTTCTGCTTTAGTAAAATGCACTAAATTAAGAACTTTGTGGCTCTTCCTATAGTAAAAACTAATTTATTTTTTTATCTTATTTGTGTTGATTTATAAAAGAATCAAAAAACAAAGTTAGTCAAATTATTGATTTTATAATTTATGTTTTTTTTTTTTTTACAGATTAAAAAATAAAATAATATTTAATTTCTTAAGTTCAATTAAATTTATTTTTATTTTTAAAAACTAAAATTTAATGTTTTTAAATTCTTAATATAAAATTAGTTAAAATAATCTTAATTAATAAGGGATGATAAACATAATTTATGCTATAGAAAGATGTCAAAATATTTAGTATTTGCATATATAACTTTAGTAAATATTTTACTTTTTTTTAATAAAGAAAACGAGTGAGTTTTATTCAAATCAGATTCAAATTATTGTTTAGTTAACACTCTTGTTTTGTCTGTAAAAAAATAAAAATGTTTACTTGAGTGAGTAAGGGAAATAGAAAATAAATTCAAAAAACTCATTTTTTGATCTAAAATAATGCAATTTTTTAAATATCCCCATATTTTAAAGAAATAAAATTAATTTGAAGGAAAAGATATATTTTTTTTAAAAAATTAGATTTTAAAAATATTAATTTTAGACATAGATGCTTAGTTAGAAGCATTAATTAATTTTTAATTTTTTTATAGATATTATATCTTATTTTGTTTTTTATTTTTCGTCTACATATTTATGAGAGCAAGCAAATGTTATAGAAAATTATGTAGTTTTTTTATTTTATTAAGTTAATTGATGTTTTATAAAAACAGTGCTTTTTACACATTTGAAGATATATTAAAATTTAGAAGGAAACTCTTAAAAACAAAAAGGTTAGTTTAATTATTCATTCATAGATGATGTTTCATAATTTCTAAAAAATCAATACTCTCTAAATTGTTTCTTATTTAAACAATTGTTTGTTGTATTTGAAATTTATGTTTTGTTTTACGGGTAAATTTAATTTTAGAAAATTAAATTAAGTATTTAATATATATTTTTTAGTTGATTTGTAGTTTATTTTTTACAATAAACATTAGTTTTAATATGGATTAATTGTAATTTATATAAAATTAAATATAAAAAAAATATATAAAGAAGTTAATATGTATTTATTTATATGCTATCAAATGCAAACCTTGTATTTAATTATCATATTTATAAATTTTTTTCAATAATTTATTTAATATTTAATGTTAAATAAATTAATTAATTAATTATTTTTATTTTATTTATATCAACTTAAAAAGAGGTAAATAATTTAATTTTAATATCATAAAAAAATATGGTAAATGATAAAATAGAATAATTAAGTTAAAGTTTTAAGAGATGAAAAATAAATAGCTTTTATTATCAATTTATGTATCATTTTTATTTTTTTAAAACAGTTTTTTTGCTCTCCATTTACTTTTTGAGTATCAATCATCAACTTTTCATTGATTTATAGTAAATTATTTGATTTCTTTGAAAATTATAAAAATATTTAAATAAATATTTATATTTAATTATATTAATAGATGAAAAATATTTATTTAAAAATAAAAGAAAATAATAAATAAAAAAAAATTAGTTTTAAAAATTTTAATTTTAGGTATGCTTGTTTGTTAAGAAGCATTAATTAATTAATTCATTTTTTATTTTTAAGTAAAATTGTTTATTTTGTTTTTTATTTGATATCTACATATTTATGAGAGCCAGTAAATTTAATAGAACATTTTTTACAGTTTTTTTATTTTATAA